>NC_136789.1:49501603-49524103 GCF_951216825.1 Electrona antarctica | reverse complement strand
AAAAAAAGAAAAACTTTTTTTTTCTTTTTTTCCCCAAAAATAGCAGACCTACAAGCTCGTAGCGCGCCACTCGGTGGCGCGCTATGAGCTTGTAGATCTGCTATTTTTCAATAGCTAAAGCATAACATAATGCTAACACCAAAAGGGGTTCCCGCCCAAAATAGATTAAGGCAACCGGCCAGTTCCACGCGCTGCACAAGGTGCCCTTTTTTTAACTTGAGCACCTGCCCCTCTAAATGTCTGTGCACGCCACTGGCCCTTAGTGAGTCTTTTATTTCTCAAGATGAGTTTAACTTCATGTTTCAGAGACACCCCAATTCGACCTATATTTCATACATTACCTAAAATCCATAAATCTTGCACAGAACCGGTACCCGGCCGTCCTATTGTGGCTGGCATACAATCATTAACAGAACCCATTTCCCAGTACATTGATATACATATTAAAGAGTCAGTTTCACATCTTCCCTCTTTTTTGAAAGACACCACAGATTTTTTAAATAAATTGGAGTCCATAGAGAGTATTCAACCGAGTGACTTACTTTGCAGTTTAGACATTACTTCTTTATATACAAATGTACCAAATCAAGAAAGCCTTAGTGCTCTTTCATATTACTTGAACCAAAGAGAGGTTGATAACCCCCCCATTGAGTTTTTGATTGAATTGTCCAAATTGGTTCTAAATAGAAACTATTTCAAGTTTGAGAATTCTTATTATCTTCAGTGTCAAGGGGTAAGCATGGGAAGTCCCTGCTCCCCCAATTATGCAAATCTTTTTATGGGGAAGTTTGAAGAAGACTTTGTTTACAATAATAATCCTTTTTCTACTCTGTTAAGATGTTGGTTTAGGTTTATCGATGATGTGTTTATTATTTTCAGTGGTTCTCAAGAACAGTTACTAGAATTTAAGGCTTACATAGACAGTAGAATGCCCACTATTAAGTTCACCTTGGAGCACAGCCAGCAGTCTATCTCATTTTTAGATGTGGTGGTCAACAAGTCTGATCATCTAACAACTAGAGTTTACAGGAAAAAAACAGATCGCAATAGTTTTCTGGACTTTTCCAGCTAGCATCCACCTGGCCTTAAAAAAAGGCTTGCCATACAGCCAATTAGTAAGAATTAAAAGGATATGCAGTTCTAATAATGCTTTTGAAGAGCAGGCGGCTGAGTTGTGCTCCAGGTTTGCTGCCAAAGGTTACAGTGCAAACATCCTCAAAGAGGCTCTACAGAGAGCAAGACAGTTGGATAGAAAAACGTTGTTAACCCCTGAAATCTTCTGTTGCAAGACATTTTAATGCTGTGGGTCATGCAGTCAGCACTTTGAGGTTCCAGGGGATTGAAGTCGTGAACCCCTTAAAAAGAGGGGGTGATAGGGACAGAGCGTTACTCCAGAGGGAGGCCTATTGGATTCATACACTCCAGACAGAGCATCCCAAAGGCCCAGAGCTATGTACCCAAGTAACTCCTATAGTTCCAACATTACATTTATATCGTTTTTAGTTAATATTAGCTCTTGTCCATAGCGTTAGAAGGACAGTCTGGACAGAGACGTCTTTCTAACACTATGGACCAGACAGTGGCGTGCACAGATAGACACTAGGGGGTGCTAGAGCACCCCCTGCCCTTTTGGCAATGTGCCCTTTTTTTTGATTTTTCAAAAATAGCAGACCTACAAGCTCATAGCGCGCCACTCGGTGGCGCGCTATGAGCTTGTAGATCTGCTATTTTTCAATAGCTAAAGCATAACATAATGCTAACACCAAAAGGGGTTCCCGCCCAAAATGGATTAAGGCAACCGGCCGGTTCCACGCGCTGCACAAGGTGCCCTTTTTTAACTTGAGCACCTGCCCCTCTAAATGTCTGTGCACGCCACTGGGACCAGAGCTAGTTAAATATAATACGCAAACGTTTGGCACGGCATGATTTATTAGTAGCCAAACTTACAACCTGTAGTTAGCGTGAAGTTAATCCACAACAATCCAATAGTTTGTGGCCGTTGTTGAACTCAAAACCTGGTCAACACTGTAGCCTTGGGTGCTGCGGGTAAGCAACTGAATCTCCAGACAGTGATTCACAAACCCAGTTCTGTTCTGAGTTCCTCTGAGAGCGTCCGCCAGCCACAGCATTATAAAGAAGCTTGAATTGCACAAATGTGTTATATTAGAAAAGGTATATAGGTCTATTCGTGTGTCCTGTTCATGCAATTGTTTTGTTCCTTGTAGATAAGATATATTTTCCAACTTGTTTATGTACGGAGGCTGTGGGCGCAGCCATGTTTGTGAAAAGAACTACAGTCTCAAGTATTGAATGTCACTGTACCAAAGCCTGCCCATATTGCCCATACTTTCCAGAACGCTGTTCTAAAGCAGTTTCAATAGCAGTAGGATTTAGCGATCACAATTTGGTTGCAATGTCTAGAACTACTAAAATCCCCAAAGGAGGTAATCGAATTATCAACAAGAGAGCATACAAACCCACTTCAATAAGGAAGTGTTTGTTGGTGAGGTAGAACAAGTCGACTGGTTTATAGTGTGCAATGAGAACAACCCTGAAATAGCACTTAATGTGTTTATGAATCTGCTCATGGAAATAGTAGATAGGCATGCACCATTTAGGAAATTTACAGAAAATCAAATACATCAATTTCATTCATACAATCTGGAGGGATGTTCATAACAAAACCTTATGATATTGCAAACCATTTTAATGATTTAAAAAAAAAAATAAGTTGATAAATTAAGAGAAGATCAACAAAGTAGTGATGGTTCACTATCACATACACTTATAAAGAAAGAAATTATGAAAGACCAAAACTGTATCTTTAGCTTTAATCAGGTTGATAGGGAAACGGTTCTGAAATTAATCATGTCACAAGCAGATTCAACTTCTTCTGGTACAGACAACTTAGACAGTAGAATATTGAAACTTGTGGTTCATTCTGTAGCTACTCCTATATGTTATATATATTCAACCAGTGTATTAATAGCGGGGTACATCCAACAGTATGGAAGGAAGCTAAAATCATCCCACTTCCGAAAGACAAGAATAAAGCATTTACTGGTCCAAACAGCCGTCCTATCAGTATTTTACCGTTGCTAAGCAAAATAATAGAAAAATGTTTATTCAAACAGGTCATGGACTACTTTTCCAATAACGATTTACTCTCACCCTTTCAGCATGCTTACAGGGAAGGTCATTCCACAAGCACTGCGCTTTTACAAATGAATGACGATTGGTTATCTTCCATGGACAATAGGAAATTAGTAGACGCTGTTATGCTGGATTTCAGTGCAGCCTTTGATGTAATTGATCATACCTTGCTTGTAGATAAGTTAAAGTGTTACGGTTTCACCTCCAATGCATCATCTTGGTTTATTCATTATCTCTCAGGGAGGCAACAGAGAGTTTTCTTTAATGGCAGCTATTCAAAATGGAACCCCATTAACTGTGGAATTCCACAAGGTGGCTGCCTAGGGCCTTTGTTATACTCTATTTTCACAAACGATTTACCGGTAATTGGGTATAACAAATGTTAATACAATTATGTATGCTGACGACACAACATTATATAGCACGGCTACATCTGAGCAAGCTGTAACTGACACCTTAAATATGGCTTTAGCAGACATTTACAAATGGATTGAGTGTAACAAGCTGGTGTTACACTCATATATACATACATGTTGGGTAAGAATCCTCAGTTAAAACTGTCAATTGGCACCACACAAATTGAACAGGTGAAAACTATACAACTTCTGGGAGTAACTATAGATAGCTCTTTATCTTGGTCCAAACATATAAATAATATTGTCAATCAAAATGGGAAGAGGAATCGGTATGACTAGGAAGTGCTCTGCTTTCATCACTCCCTCTATAATGAAATCTGTTATTCATTCTTTGGTTTTGTCTCATTTAGAATATTGCCCTGTTATCTGGTCATCAGCTACAAAATCTGATTTTAATAAGTTGCAGATTGCTCAGAATAAAGCGGCTCGTCTGGCACTAGGCTGTTCATACCGGACAAGTATTAGTTATATGCACGAACATCTGGCATGGCTAATGGTTGAAAAGACATTAGCAGTGAGTCTTCTAATGCTACTGCGGAATATTATTTCCACTGGTAAGCCGTATAGCTTGGCTCACCAGTTAAAAATGACTTCTGAACATGGTTACAACACCAGAGGAGCAGCTTCTGGCAACATAAGAATAAAAACAACACCAATATCAAACTGTCTTAAACACACTGGAATATATAGGTTAATAACTCTCTGTAATGCACAAGTACATAACTGTGAACTGTGATTTGCGAATTTGTTCTTTTGATTTATAATGTGAATTTGTTCTTTGTATTTGTTTTTATTTTGTTCTGTTTTTTATTTTAAATTGTATTTTTTGTTGTACATTTGTATTGTATTTGTTTTATTCAGGACCCCAGGAAGACTAGAGGCTCAGTCATGTGTCTCTAATGGGGATCCTTCAATAAACATAAACATAAACATTGCATACTGTGTCCCGATTGGCCACACCAGTTCTCTGGTGTAGGAACTGGTCGTACAATTGAGCCTCACCAGACCGTAATCCGCGTGTTTTGCCAACGGCTGATTCGGTCTGGCTTATTAGCCAGGCTACAATGTTGTCACTATAGGGGTACAGAAATGTTATTTTAGAGGTACAGACAAAGGTGCAATGTTGTCACTAGGGGTACAGGAATGTTCTTTAGAGGTACAACCAAGAAAGGTACAACAATGTACCAATACCAAAGGTACATTTCGGTACTCCACTAGGGTACCCCCGGGGTGACAAGCCATTTGTACCCTACAAATCCGCCCTTTTATTTGTGCGTGTGTAGAAAGGGCTTTTATAATATTGCATTCAGTTTTAATATAGCATGGTCGTGCAGGTTGAACTGTACTTCTTTCTCATTATCGTGAAAGAACTTTATTAACATCAGTTAACTTATTAACGTTCTGACGTTTAGCAAGGAGTGAAGCAAACGCGTGCCTAAATAAGTTGGCAAGTTGACAAGTTTCTATGCGGTGCCATGCTTCCGTCCGTTTCGTGTATATATATATATATATATATATATATATATATATACATACATACACACACACACACACACACACACACACACACACACACACACACACACACACACACACACACACTTGCACTGTTTGCTTGAAGATCTGTCCGTGCAGAGACCCGCCTGTCAAAATCAGCTGGTGATGTCCAGACTAAATTATTCCAACATAGTGTGGGGTGTCGCTAGGCAACCAGCCGCCAGGTGAGCATAGAAGCCCAGACAGCCAGTGGGGAGGAGGCAGAGCGCGGCCAAGGAGAACACGCCTACTTGGCCTCGTCATCGACCAGACGTACTACCCCGCCTACCTATTGGCTCAAGGCCAAGTGTACGCACCTACGCCAAGGTTAAAAGGAAAGGATTGACTGCCTCTGCTCTCATTCCCCACTGACTACTGAGAGGGACAGTTCGGGCATGCTCGGCGGTAACCCGTCGCCCTGGACGAACCTATAATAAATGCCACGGAGAGAGTGAGAGCTCCACCACCCCGGGGGAGTACTGACAGCCGTAGGCTGATAGTACCTGTCAGACCCGGAGTGGGTTATATTGAGGCGACTAAGCCCAGTTAGGGAAGAGGACCCTAACTAACCCCCCCATTCCTGCCTGTGCGACTGACGGCAGCGAAGAGGAGGATTTTCTGTTGTTTAAAGAGACATTCTGTAATTATGAGTTGCATATTAATGCCGCGCGCCTGAGCGCACTTATCACAATAAACGGCCGTGGTGGCCCACTCTGATCCTGCCTTGTGTGTTGGTGTCCGCTCAGTGCTCACAATAGGCATGATTCAGGTGAATACTGGACAAGTTGTGGATAAGTTGTCTTCACTTTCTGACATGGCGGGTGCTATATACAACGGTGATATGAATCCAACGGACAGTCTTCCCCCCATTAATCAATGCAGCTCTCATTTAAAAAAAAATATCGGATATCCTTTTTACCATTGCAAAGGTTGATAGAGTGAGATATATGTTCCCTTCATATGAGTTTTACCTGAAGCAAACAGGCATTAGACAGACTATCTGTCTATAATGTTAGTTTAGACAGTGTTACAGCTAACAGCTCACGCAGGCAGCTGCATTCAATCAGGCTATAACACTACGTAGATAGACAGTGCATTATCATGTGAATCAAGAAAACAAAGACTAACCTTCTTTTCCATAATTGTCTTGTTCTTTTTGGAATGTCCGTTTGATCAGAACCCGGGAGAATATATTTCCTTCTTCTCAATCGGACTCGGTCCATTTTCGATGTTTTCTCTACTACTGCTGACTGCTCTGTATTGTTTTGATCTATTCAGTAGCCTGGGCACCATTTAATTTAGGGTATATGACGGGAGTGGATGATAGTCGACAGGCAGGAACAACAGGGCGGCAACTTCCTTTTCCCTCAAACCGATTTTTCTCAATAAAAGCTACAGGCTACGAGAGCTTTTATTGAGAAAAATCGGTTTGAGGGAAAAGGAAGTTGCCGCCCCGTTGTTCCTGCCTGTCGACTACAAAACAATACTACAACGTAACGGTATCATCCGCTCCCAACCGGATCATACAGACTTTTGAAACAGAGACCAGGCTTTCCTCCGAGGTGGTGGAAAGCCTGGTGAGGCAAGGTTATCTATTCAGAGACGCTGACTTCCTTGAGACCCTAAGCACTCTGGTCGATGTAGTCCTACTGTATTTACCAGTAAGCAGTGCTAATTACATTAGGACTACATCGACCAGAATGCTTATAGTGCACAATTTGCGCATGTGCAGAACCCTTCGCCCTTCAAGCCAGCCGATCATAGCCGATCATAGCACACGTATAGCACATGTATTTCGCGCATGCACATTATGAGCGAGAGGTGATGACGTCATGAGTTTGGCGCGAGTTTACACATTGCAGAGTGCAGACCTAAGGTGCAGACACCGGCTGTGGTACACACACACTTTTAGCAAACAGATTTTTTTTTAAATTGCATTAAAATCAAGAAAAGTATGACAGAAAGGTTTGCCCTTGTTAGCTGGGCGATGGGACCCGACAAGAATACAACCAGCATCATTCCAACCAGCTGGATAGTTGATTTTGACGGTGATACTGACAGGTGAGTTTGAAACTATGACCAATGATGGACAATGGTGGACCCTGGTGTAAACAAGTGTAATGCTTTATCAGTGTGTCGTCCACAGTAACAGTCTTTGTATTGAGTTGTGCTTTCATGTGAAATGTACCCATTCTGCAAACTGTTAATAAATACGTCTTCAATCAATCAAACCTATTGGGAGAAATGCAACATTGTGCTAACACAGCAGCAAGATTTGTGAACTGTTGAGAAGAAGGTTAGCCAATGGAATACAACCACCCTAAGGGCTACTATCTGTACCAAGTAGACTGCTAGACCTACTGCACATGTAAACAGAGCTGCTACCTTTAAACACGTCTGAGTTTTTCTGCATAGGCCTACTATTAAAATAGTCCTGAGAAAAAAAATGCTGCTATCTGTACCAAAATGACTGCAAAAAAATAGCTGCTATTTGTTTCAAAAAAGCTAAACCCTATAAGATGTATGATGCAATGTGACATATCTCTGGATAAACAATACTGTACCCCTTCCAACGTGTACTTTCCCCATTTTCAACTGTTTTTTTATTGTACTTTGGCAATGTAAACGTATGTTTTCTCATGCCAATAAAGCTCATTTGAATTGAAATTGACAGGACATATCTCGCGGAGTGTTGTACGCCAGGCCGCAAGAAACCTGCTAATGGATGGCCGGTCGAGAGTGCTGATATTCTTAAGTTAGCAGGCAAGTCGGTCTTTACTAGGCATGCCACGGTATGATATTTTACAGTACGGTACGGTGCCGGTATTGATAACCTATACCTCGGTATTCCACGGTATTTATATATAATAAAAAATAAAAAAAGATTGCCCCCCCCCCCACCTATGTATAGTGACTACCCCTACCTCCTTATAAGCCCTTCTTTGTTCCCCAACCTGTAGGCCTACATATATTATTTTGTATTTTTACCTTTTATGATAATTTCAATTTTGTTATTTGTCATGTGACTTGTCATGATTATGAATTGATTAGCCAGGACCTGAATGGAAACAAGACTGCAAGGACTTTTTTCAGTGATCCCTTTGGACATGTGTTTGACTGTACCCTATACTGATTACATTTCTGCCAATAAAGTATTCAATCAATTAATCAATAACTATTCCCCACTGTATTTCACTGTACTATATGGCTCCCCCTAATGGCCGTTTTGTACCCTGCACGCTGCAGCAGAGCTAGTGCGTAATCTCAACTGCGCATGATCACAACTCTGTGTGCCGTGTTGACAGTTCACAACTTCACACATAGTAGGCTACATATGGAAATATGGAATATACAATTGGATCTGGGTGTCTTTCAGCAACACTAACTCAAAGGTAGGAAGCAACTTTTCAATCTACTGCAGCTGTGTGGTGAAAATAAATGTTTTGCCTTAGTCTGCGAGTGGAGTTGCACTGCATATGCGCAGCATGCGCAGCCCACCGACGCTGTATTAAAATACCGTCAGCTCGGAAATCTCACGGTATCAACACCGTGGCTTTTCCTGTCGCGGTATTACCGAAATTCGGTATACGGTGGCATGCCTAGTCTTTACACACACTCACACAAAAATATACATTTGAAAACTTGAAATGGGACTTTCTGCATAATGAGTACTTTTACTTTTGGTACTGTACATTTTTGATGCCAATACCTTTGTACTTTTACTCAAGTATATTTAGAATTCCAGACTTACGTGTAACAGAGTATTTCTACTTATTACTACTTTTATTAAAGTTAAAAGAATGAGTACTTTTTCCACCACTGCATATTTGCACAATGGTGTTGATTTTTGGCATTAAGAAAATCTATCCTAATCTACATTAATGCAGAAAAAGAGGCTACGCTCAAAGCTGCTGAACGGGAATTCTACCCAGTTGACATTCCGAATCCTGGCAAGATGGTGAGGAAAGCGAAAAACCTGGACTTTGGTGATGGAGAAGATTCCAATAATGGCGACAAAGAGTCTGGCTCTGGAAATCCCAAACTGGTAATTAAACAGCAGAGATTGATAGCATTATGTTAGGCATACTTTGTGTATAGGATTATCATTGATTAAATAAAAAATAACATCTTTGCCCTACAGAAAAAGGCCAAAGTTGCTGCGCAAAGACAGGCGGAGAAGGAAATAATTGTCTGAGGACAGTCTGTTCAGCCCCGGTTCAGAAGAACTGTCAAGCCAAGAAAACACCAGAGACCGCCAGATCAAGGCCTTACAGAGAGAGAACGCCAAACTGAGAAGCATGGTAGTTAAAGGCAAGTATCTAGTATTAATTATGTAATCAGATATTACTGTATACGGAATGGTTTTAATCCATTTAGACCCGAGTGATTCAAAAACTCACAACACATGTTGTGAGCTTGTAGATCTGCTATTTGTCATAACCCGGCCCGTTGGGCCATGACAAATTGAGGAGGACACAGTAGCAGTGTTCAAAATAACAATAATTTATTCACAAAAGGCAACTAATATAATAAAGATGAAATAATGCTTACAGAATGTATGAGATATGGAAGTCAGTAGGATCAGTAGTATCAGTGTGGATAATAAGGTGAAGGTGTGTTGTAGTGTGCAAATCAAACAGCAAAGGGACACAAACAGAAGGGTGCTGTCATC
This sequence comes from Electrona antarctica, assembly GCF_951216825.1. Classification (NCBI taxonomy): domain Eukaryota; kingdom Metazoa; phylum Chordata; class Actinopteri; order Myctophiformes; family Myctophidae; genus Electrona; species Electrona antarctica. Next base: position 49,514,326 of record NC_136789.1, on the reverse strand, counting down.
TGGAGAGGGACACAGAGAATGGCTGGCAAGCCCTCTTTTATAGAGGTTCCAGGTGCTCCTAATGCACCTAATGAGGAGTCTCAAGTGGGCCGACGCCCACATTATCTGTGGGAGAAATAGACACAGGGCAGTACACCATGTACACAGCAGAGCCTTAGAAAAGACAGAGTTCTGCAAACTCTGTTGACTTCATGGGGCCTGCGTAATGGCGGCATCTAGCGCTACTGGGGACGCCGATTAGGGACAGTTCCTGCGCCGGATGTTGACAGACTGCATGGATCCACATGGCTCCGTCTTTTTGGCAAATCTATAACTTCCTGTTTGAGAGCTAGCAAATTGAAATACCTTTTAATTAATCATTGCTAATATAACAGTGTACACTTTCAATGGAAAGAAAAAGGCATACAGTTTACAACTTGTTTACGTTATTTAATTACTTATTTTTACACAGAAACATAATGTGTCTCTTCATATATAATAATATATAATATAATAATAATCAAACAGGAAGTTCTAGATTTGCTAGAGCCTGATTAGGGACAAGGACTGTCTAAAGAGGACGAGACGCGAAGACAACATGGCGTCGTACGGGCGACGCCATGTTGCTCCATGGAAGGAAAGAAACATGCGCAATGGGCTATATGCAGCCAACACTTCCGCGTTCAGCTTCCTTGGTCTCAACTGCGCATGTTTCTTTCCTTCCAGGGAGCACCATGGAGCAACATGGCGTCGCCCGTACGGTCTTCGCGTCCCGTCCTCTTTAGACAGTCCTTGATTAGGGACAGCCTGGGGTCCCTAATCAGGCTCTCCATGAGAGCGCAGCTGTGCGCCCGAGCGCTTCCGGGATCACGTGACCGGGCTGTTCTGTGCCCCCTCAATAACGCAACTCTTCTATTATATGGCTCTGGTACACAGCATAGGCCCTGCAGGCCAGGCCAAGGGGCCGTGACATATTTAAGACATGTAGCTCAGTGAAAAGCAGGCCTGCTAAGATACATTTTAGTCAACTTAATTAACTGTAGATTTAGTAGACTAAAACTGTATGATATTTAGTCAACTAATACTAGATAAACACAATTTCAGAATACTAAAATGAGACTAAAATTAAATGTTTTACTCAAAACATGACAAAAATAAATCAATAGGCTATTTGCTTTCAAAATGGGGTCAGTGTCTGTCCTATCGCTTAATTGTTCCTGTTCTGATGTGTTGTGATGTTTTCTGTCTGTATAATTTTGTAGCACTTTTTTTCTCAGAGATTCCAGCTTTGTTGTTTGATGTGAGGAAGCTCATATCCATCAACCCAACCAACAAAGATGTTGATGCACCAGAGCATATTTCTGCATCACACGAAAGAAGAAGATCTACCACCAAAGAGGACATTGACCCTGATGCTGAGAGTGGCCCAGGTGAACTTCACACACCAAGCAGACCTTAACAACCTTCACAAGTAAGTATTAATTGGTAAATCTTGAACCTGAATCTTGTTTGCATTCTATTGCTTGTGGTGATTTTCCTTGTATCTTTCTTTGCTCATTTATTTTGTTTACATAAGGTGAAAATCGGGAAGGCTGGAACAGTCACCATCTCCTCGCATTGTTGGGAGACTGCGACCACCGCCAATGGGATGGCACGAGTCCTACTGCTGGGACTTTTCGAGGTGGATGTCCCACTCAAGTTGAATTTGAAAGGAGGGAGCAAGGTGGATCCCTTGGCTGAGCGTCGGCAGCCTCTCGACCCAGTTAAAGTTCAAGCTTTACTTGGTTAATAGTTCTCAGAGCTGGTGCTTTCCAAATTTGATTGCATCCCTGCAAGGCGGGGGATATTTTTGCAGAGATAACTAGAGTGTGTGTGTGTGTGGAGGGGGAGGAGGAGTGGGGGGGCAGAGGTGAGGGAGGTGTGAGGAGGGGGAGAGTAATCATTGTTATTCTGTTCCACAGATGCTGTTCTAAACCAGTTTCCGACGGCCAAGGAAGGTGGTGTCAAAAAGTCCATCAACTGTAGAATCTGCTTAGGCACCAGGTGAAGCAAAAGAGTGTGAAGTTATAAGATAAGTCACTTTTTATTTTTTTCCGCACCAAGTTTAAATCAGTGAAGAACCAAGATGGACTGTTAACCGAAAAAGGACTGTTCTTTTTGCAATTTATTTCTTTGCTTTGAAAGTTTGTTTAAAAAAAGAAAGGTCTTGGATGTTTTGAAAAAAGAAATTGTTCATTGAAAGTGCCAATTGAAGCTACATATTTTGTTAATATTAATTTACTTCACCACTTTTCAACCTATCTTCATATAATAGGTTCTTACTAATAATCATGATAAAATGGCACAATTCTTCTGTGTCTCATAGGAGGGCTGTGGGCAGTTTAGAAACCGTCCTCCAATGACATCATTAGGCAGGTTTTTTTTACAAAAATGTTTAGATGGCTTCCATTTTCGCATTGCAACTTTTCAGGACTAGAAAGCCTGCAGTTTCTATTAGCTTGTGTTCCCCATCGATGATGTCGCTGGAGGACGGTTTCTGAACTGCCCACAGCCCTCCTATGAGACACAGACAGAGTAGAAAATAATTACGCCATTGTTTTCATGATTATTAGTGAGGACCTATTATATGAAGATAGGTTGAAAAGTGGTGAAGTGGTCCTTTAACACTAGCATGCCTGATTTAAAATCTCTACCAGTAAGACGGCTAACGGTCGGGCTGACCGTGTTTTTCATGTGATTTGATTGGCCATTATCTCCCCCACTCGTCTAATGTTCTTCACACCTCCCTGCACCCGTTGACGGCTTGCCATTGTCTTCTAAATGTTACATTCCAACTAATTCAAGGCAGCAGTTTCAACTGACTCAAGTTATTTTTTCTTTTTCATTTCAGTTTACCAAACTATAATTATAGTGACGATGTGAGCGCTATATATTCAATATAGCGCTCACATCGTCACTATAATGAATTACCCTTGCGCAGCAAACACTGTCCGACTTTGTATTGAGACATTAAAATAGGCTAACACACGTTATTGTAACAGCCAGAGCCAGGCACACACAGAGATATACGACATTAGCGTTATATATTGTCATTTTTATATAGAGGGGAAACATTATAGGGATATATCCCATCAAAGGCATAAAGAACCTTCCAGTGCTTACTATTGCGTTCACGATACCCACCCAAAAGGTAGATCACATCTTCTATGAGCACAGCTGTGTGGTTGAGGAGTTTGGGGGGGGAATCAAGGGCACGTTCTCTCTCAGTTGTCACTGTGTGCAACTTCCTCCAGCATAAAGACACTGTGTTGAACACATGCACTTCAATATTATTTCCGGTCCCTTTAAAGTGGTACACTTTGTGTCCAACTGACACTGCAGCACCATTTGTGGCCTCCGTGGGCGCTCCTTTCAAATGCACTGTCCATCTGTACATTTTCTACACCAACAATATACCCTCACTCTATAATAAACAGGGTGTTAGTGAGCTAGTGAGTATTACTGAACTGGTGAGCATTACTGTGCTCACTACAACTTCTATTGGTATGGTGGCACAAAAGACAAGGGAAGCTACGCCAATCAGTGTGGCCGATGGGTTGATTTGGCCAATCAGGGAAGCCGATGACTATGAACCTTTATCGCTATCTATTAGGGCTGTCCCCGACTAAGGATTTGTATAGTCGAAATTAATATGAATAAATTTGCTGTTAGTCGACTGATAGTCGACTGAACACCCCCCCCCCCCTGCCTGTTTTTGCAGCGCCGTTCGCTACGCGTTGAGAGCTTGTAGATCCGTCTATTTTTGCAGCGCAGCTGCGTAGCTGCGCAGCCAGGGTAACAAAATAAAAAATAAGTTACAGGTGGAGATGAAGTGAAGTTGGAACGGACAAGCAGCTGCAAGCCCAGTAACATCACAACCACTGGCTGGTGACAGTGTTGTTAGCCGCAGCAACATGTAGCCTGCCCTGGTAACTTCTCCTCCTCCCCGGAGAACTCTTGCCTCCCCGCACCGTCGGGGAGGCTGATCCACAAGCTCTCAAGGCATCGCGTCCTGCCTGTTTTTGCAGCGCCGTTCGCTACGCGTTGAGAGCTTGTAGATCTGTCTATTTTTGCAGCGCTGGTGTCGGGGTTCGTTCACGTTGTCAATAAAAAAATAACCTAGATTACAGGCGGAGATGAAGTTCAATCAGTGGGTTGAATCAGTAGCTACGCGCTAAGCTAACGATCCCCGACCCTACACTAACACTAGCAGCCTGTTTTTTATTTTCCCCCCGACTTCACGGGTGGCGCATTGGGATTGTGATGAGACACGAGACAGCAGTGTGCATTCTGTTGTGACTGTATATTATTAAACTGCATGGGTCTGGACTCCGGAGCATAAACAACATGTAGGCTACAGTACAGTAGCCTCCCTCGGCTTGGTCCCTCCCAGCCTTTACTCTGGCTGCCAGAGTGTCCCCCGATGCTGCGGTGCGGGGACTGGGAGCATACCATTATAACGGAGGGGGGGTTTTCCACCCGGCCCAAAAGAAAAAAATCGTCCCGACTGTTTCTTTTTTTTTCTTTTTTTTTTTTGGTGAACATCGACTGAGAGGTTGTCAGTCGACTGAGACCCGTTCCGATCGATTAGTCGACTATTGGACTAATCGAGGTCAGCCCTACTATCTATACATTCTACAGGTGTGTCTGTGAGGTGTTTCTGTCCTTCACTATTGCCCAAATATGGTGTTGTGCATGGCTCCTCCAGAATGGCCAGCAGTCTGTCTGTTCACATGGTCAGTGTGTTAGAGCAGTGGTTATCAAAGTGTGGTCCGGGGACCCCCAGGGGTCCTTGGAGGAGACAGTGGTCTAGTAGAGGGTCTGTGTGTTTGTCCAGGTATGATGTCACAAACTGCTGGACCAATCAGCACTGCTGCCAGTAGTTCAAGGAAGTAACTCCATGCCGTATTTTCACATTTTTACGTTTTATATATTCTTTTGAATTATTCAACTTGAACTAGGCTGAGAACTGTTGGGAACGATGTCCGTTTGGAATGCAGTGCCCGTTGTCAGAGCACCCATTGTACCCGTCTGTCTGTCTCTCTGTGATATATATGGCCATATATTGATATCCCAACCACTGATATCCTACCATATATGGGGATTTTGAGACCTGACAATGTGACTTCACGCTGATCACTGACTGCACTACGTCGGGTCCTCAGGCGACAGGCACTTCACGTTCGAAGACGATTGGTCGGACAATGTGCTCCAGATGGCAGGTGCATCATTATTCAGTCTATATAAAGCCCAATCAGTGCAGTAGATTTAGGATACCAGGCTACCAAGGGGGTTTATTTGGCCGAGTGCATGTGTTTGGTCCGACGAGTCATTGGTCCGAAACACGACAACCCACCTCAAACCCTAACCTAACCATAACCGCAAGCACGGGAGCAGGCGCTAGTCCGAGGTGTGGATGCATGTCGAACCAATGCTCCGTCGGACCATAGTATGCCTCCCCATTTGGCCGTGCACCCCCATCTGAAAAGGCTTTGTGCCAGGGACACTGACAAAAATAAGAGAAACAAATAGCAGCTTTACAAACTCACAGCGTGGCTGCTATTTTTAATTAGCCAACATATAAACAGATAAAGTAGCCTAGTTAACTCACCCCTCGCCAAGTTTGCCTTTTGAAGCCTATTTTCATATGTACCTTGGCAGCGATGATGACTTATCACGCCTTTTTGAGGGGCGCCTCCTATATACAGCTTTTGTCCCCACACGTCTCAACATTTGCCATTGACAATGAAAGGAGAAATTAGGTCAAATGTCCGCCAAATATGATGTAAATTTAACCAACCAATCACATAAATTCAGTTGTTCATGAGATGATGTATGAAGATGTATAGCCTAATGATAAGAGCGCCCCTCACTTCACACGAGTGTGATTTTTATTTTTGAGGGGCTCCTATATACAGCTTTTGTCCCAACAAAATATCTGCAACACTTAAATGCCATTGACAATGAAGGTACAATTTCACCTTGTCACCACAGGTCTCATATTTGCCATTTACAATGAAAGGAGAAATTAGGTCAAATGTCCGCCAAATTTGACGTAATTTTGTGGCAACAGGCATTCTGATTGGCCGAGATGATGCATGATGATGTTCGATGATAAGAGCGCCCCTCACTTCACACGGTGTGATTTTTATTTAATAACAATTATTGATTAAGGTGAATAGCTGCGTCCCCTTTCCCCTCATAACATTCCTGTTTCGATCTGGTGGGAAACTGCTCAAACCGGTAATGGAAAAAATAAAAGCTTATGCTTTCTCTGGCGACACAGCTACTTAGAAAGTAAATTTCTCTGATTCTTCTTTTTGCCCAAAAACAAGCTTGGTTTTGCATGATTATGTCATACTCATATTGTATAGGATAGCTAATGATGTCACAGAATCTGATTGGTCATTTGGCAAAAACATTATTTTGGGCATATGCCCTGTACTGTGTGTGTGTGTGTGTGTGTGTGTGTGTGTGTGTGTGTGTGTGTGTGTGTGCGTGTGCGTGTGCGTGTGCGTGTGTTGCGTGCGTGCGTGCGTGCGTGTGTGTACTAGTTGTTTCTGAGACCTGGCTAGATAATGTACAAATGGAAGGATATTAATTATTTACATCAAACAGGATGAACAAAGTGGGAGGAGGAGTTGCTATTTACGTGGATACAACATTAAGTTGTCTGGTCAAAATTACATCCAATATTGATAATATCCTTGAGAGTATCAGTATCACGGTCGAATTTTTCGATGAGTACTCCAAAAAACCCTGGGACCTGTCTTAACACTTTCAATGCCAAGCTTGACAGTATGTTTGGCAGCATTAAATCCACAAAGGTGCACATAACCTGTGGTGATTTCAATGTTGACCTTCTTCATTCCCATGAACACAGCAAAACTAATAATTCCATTGATACCATGTACAGCAAATCACCAAACCCAGTAGAATAACTATTGATACAGCAACATTAATAGACAGTATTTTCACAAATACTCTAGAAAGCCAAATTACAGCCAGACTACCTCCCTGTTTTAGCTATTTTCCAACACCTTCTCAATAAGGACATCAAACACAAAATCCACCCCCATGAAAAGACTTGTAATAGAACACCAGAAGCCATGAATGCTCTCAAAGCCGACCTAAATACACAGAACGGGAGTGGAGTTTACTCAGCAAGTGAGCCAGGCTTATGAAGCCTTTCTGTCCATTATAATACAATTGTAAGACAAACACTGCCCCTTGAAAAATACCTTCCCACAAAATGGACAAAAATAAACTAAAACAGGAAAAACATGGATAACGGATGGTATCCACAATGCATGCAAAGAACAACAACTGCTTTACAAGAACATTTTCAAGGATAGAACTAAATATACAGAAAGACATCAAAATAAGTTAATAAATATAATAAGAGCTAGTAAAAAAGATTATTACCATAAGCTTCTAGACCAACATAAAAAAAAATACAAGGAACATGGAAAATATGAAATGGCTAATTAAAAATGGCACCGGAAAAGCCAAACTCACAAACTTTTGCAAAAAAGATAATAAAATATAATGGAAAATGAGACGGAAATCATAAACTAATTTAATATGTTTTTTGGTAACATTGGACCAGATCTTGAAGAGAGGATTGAGGAGCAGAGACATCAGGACGGTCTGGATGAAAGACTTATTCAGATGAACTCCCACTCCATCTTCATTGGCAGCTTCAATGAGCAAGATATACAAAAAATTGTGCATACATTTAAAAACTAAATGTCTACTGATACTACCAACAAATAGTAAAAGAAAACACCATAGTAAGTAACACCTTTCACCTACATTTGTAACCTATCATTTCAAACCAGCATCTTTATTGACACCATAGTAACACCATTCTCCTACATTTGTAACCTATCATTTCAAACCGGAATCTTTCCAAATAAAATGAAAACAGCAAAAGTTATACCGATATTCAAATGGGGACAAACAACAACTTGTCAACTACCGACAGATCTCTCTGTTATCCCAATTCTTCAAAATAATAGAAAAACCTTTTGTGGAAAGGCTTGACAATTTCATTGATAAACATCGCCTGTTAAGTAAGCCTCAGTGAGCCAACCGATCCACCTCAATGGCAGTAGTCGAGCTGGTTGAAAACATCTCAGAAGCAATAGACAATAAGAAATACACAGTGGGGGTCTTTATAGACATACAGCAAGCCTTCGACACCATCAGAAACTATACAGATACGGAATCAGAGGGATTGCCCTCACCTGGTTACAAAGCTGCCTTGCAGATAGAATAGCGAATGCGATGGCAAGAGCGCCCCTCATTTCACACGGGTGTGATGTTTTTGTTTTGTTTGTTTTGTTGGCGAGCCCAGTGAGACATAGTGTTTTTCTTTTTGAGTCGCGCTCCAATGTTTGATGTGTTTGTGTGTCTATTGTGACTTGTGAGATCATGGGTCTATACATCAGAATCAGAATCCTCTGTATTGTCACATCACAGTTGTACAAGTAAAACATGTTTTGATGTTTAATTTATGTCATATTTAGCAGAATTATCAGCTCTTATCATCATCATCATCATCATGCATCATCTCATACTGGCCAATCAGAATGCCTGTTGCCTGTGATTGGTTAGCTGATTTGCAATTGCAAATCTTGAGACGTGTGGGTACAAAAGCTATTTAAAAAGTGGGTGAAATTCGTTGTTGTTGTTTTTTCCAAGAAACAGAGAGGGAAGAAGAGAGAGGGGGGGGGGGGGGGGGGGGGGGTCAAGGCAAGAAGATAAATAAGAAATCACACAGCACACTCGTACTTTTAGCTAATTTACAAATGGCACAGCCGTAGAGTCTCTCTCTTATCTTATTTACACTAAAATACAAATAAGGGTCTCTTTTCTACAAGAAAAAAATCACACCTGTGTGAAGTGAGACGTGCTCTAATCATCGTACATCATCGCACATCATAATCAAGAATGGTGGTCCCTTATTGCTGACATACCTGAGATCATATATATATATATATATATAGGTGGGTGCAGGACATGTTCAGGTTCATGACGTTATTCAAGGTGCAACATTGTTCAAGGTGCGTATAGTCCGTGGGTGGTTTGGGAAGAGCTAAATCATCATCATCATGATAAAAGGCACCGCTCACTTCACATGGTATTAAGTGGGCTGTTTCTTTCATCTGTGGCTGTTGGTAGTCATGGCTGCCAGTTCCCACCTGATGTCGCGTTGGAGTTCTGACTGCTCCAGACCGCACAGAATAACTGCCAGCTTGCATAATGTCTTGAGGCTAGGACGTAAGTCTAAGATATGCAGGTCATCTGTGTATGTAGACACTCCGGTTTGTCCTCCAAAGACAACGATACAATCTCCCACCATGCAACTGTGGTGGTAATACACCTGAGACGGACCTTTCCCTTTGGGCTCAACCTTCTTCCAGGAGAAGGTCTCTGGATTGAATTTCCACAGACCATAATAATGATAATGATAATAATTGAAGTTATAGTTTTCACCACCAAACAGCTCTCCATTGTGGATAATGCCTGAATGACTCCTGCGTCCTTCTGGAAGCAGCTGTCCAGAAGGAGAGCTCAGCCAGAGGTTGGTCTCTGTGTCAAACACTCTGATGATGTCCTGGTGCCTATAGCCCTCAAATACAAACATCTTTGTCTCGATGATGGTGGAAGAGTGACACATTGAAACAGGTGGCAGAGTGCCTATGGTGTTAATTAAATCCCAGACCATCGTGGTGGTGTCCAACTTGTACAGGACATTAGTGTCATCATGCCTCAGCTGCCTGTATCCTCCATAGATTAACATGACCTTCCCCAAGACACAGGCTGAGGCGTGCTGCCTCGGATCTGGAACCGTGCCAGAAGTCTCGGGTCTGAACCATCTGTGGGCGTCGACATCAAACGCATACAGAACTTTCCAGTGCTTACTATTGGGTTCACGATGCCCACCCCAAAGGTAGATCACATCTTCTATGAGCACAGCTGTGTGGCTGCGGAGCCTGGGGGGAACGTCAAGGACACATTCTCTTCCAGGAGTCACCGGGGGCAACTTCCTCCAGCGCAAGGACACTGTGTTGAACACATGCACATCAATGTGATCGTTGTAGCCTGACGTCCTGGCTCCTCCAAAGAAGTACACTTTGTGTCCAACTGCCACTGCAGCGCCGTTCTTGGGCGCTCCTTTCAAATGCACTGTCCATTGGTACATCTCATCACAGGATAACAATGTATTGTTACTGCACTATTCAGCATCACTGCGCTCGCTACCACTTATATTGATAAGGTGGCACAAATGACATGAGCAGCTAGGCTAATCAGTGAAGCCGATGGTTTGGGATGGCCAATCGGTGAAGGCAATAGTTATGTTGGCCAATAAGGGAAGCCGATGCCTATATCATCTATCTATTTATTCTACAGGTGGGTCTGTGAGTGTGTGAGTGTTTCCATCCTTCACTCTTTGCCCAAATATGGAGTTTCGGACTGGCATCATCAATACAACATCAGCTATATGTTGTCCCCCCCAAATCAGTCCTGCCCAAATATGGTGTCGTTCATGCATGTCTCCTCCAGGATGGCCAGCAGGCTGTCAGCAACACTCGCCCGCACTGCACAACCTCCGCCATTGTACTGCATCGGGCCTGTATTTCCCACAACCCTGTGCATGCTAGAGCGACGGATGTTTTTGTGATGACGTCACCTATCCCACTCTGTCCGGTGGAATCCCTGTATCACTTAAAACGGATTAAAAACACGGATTAAACAATGAAAACATAACTCGTGTAACTCTTGAACGGGAGGGAAGCTGTTCTACAGTCAATTAACTTGTGTAACTCGTGTTCAGGAGTCAAAGTGTTAATTACAGTAAAGTAACTGTTTAGATACCACGCGCAAGATAACGAGATTAATCGGCCTTTGTCCAGGTCGCCACGCCCGGGATTACGAGATTTGATTAATTGCCGTTTATCGAGCGTTTAAAAATATATATTTTTAGCTTCGTGGCTAGCCACCGCTACCATCCACGCAAAAACGGCCAAAATCCCTGCATGCACGCCGTCTCTATTGACATTATGGCTCAAAGTGAGATGAAATAGGCATGATCGGCGCCTAATAAAACATGAATTCAACCTCCCAGTAATGATAAATAACTGATCGCATCGCTAGTAGGCCTCGTTGGGCCTCCACAGAGCCGGGGGGGCTCGATTAGTTTCACTTCCACCCAAACAACAAAGGCCGCCTCTTCTTTGTACGTGCATGTGCGTGTGTGTGTGTGTGTGTGTGTGTGTAGGCAGCGCGGCGCTCATTGTTGTAATAATGGCACTTTTGTTTACCCGTCACCGGTCCGGGCCGCTAGCCATCCGTCCCAGCGGGGCCACACAAACCAATTATTGCCAGGCGCTCGAGCTGCTGGCCTTCTGTGTGTCTTTGTAGCACACGTGTGTGTGCGTGCGTGTGCATGTGCGTGTATGTGTGTGTGTGTGTGTGTGTGTGTGTGTTCTTATGTTACTATGTTTGTGAGGACCAAATACCCCCCCACGTGTATTGTATATATAGTAGAACTTGAGAAAGTGAACATTATGAGAATAGGAACCATGAGGTTCCCCCAGAGTTAGTGTCAAAGTGTCCTTTATGAGCAAGACTCTGAACCCCTAATTGCTCCCGATGTGCAGGTTGGTGCCTTGAATTGGTGTATGAATGCGTGTGTGAGTGGGTGAATGTAATGCACAGTAGTGTTCATCCTCTCCGCATGCCAGCTGGAAGCAGGATTATGGGTATGTAGTTATTTTGACTTGTGTCAAAAAGACTGTTGGCTCACTGAAAGATGACTACAACAAAATGGGCGCTTATGTTCTTTTGGTTGGCAGCGCGACCAGTTGAAAATGATCATTATCATCTATAGATCGATGTCATTCCCGCTTCTGACCGCTCCCGTTGATTTTCATTCCAGAGACTGACAAAATGTCAGTCTCTAGTACAATCTCAGAGTTAAATTAACATTGATTTTACAATATAAATTGAGGGTCCCAGAGATAGAAATGCCATTAAATGGGGGTCCGTAGACTAATGCATGTCAAACTGGGGGTCCTTGAAATTATACAGGTTGATAATCACTGCTAGAGCCATAAACATATTCTCTTATGGGGGTCCCATGGCTAATTTGTGTAAATTTGGGGGTCCTTGACATGAAAAGGTTTAGGAACCACTGCGTATAAAAGAGCAATTGGCGTAGATCTACGCCAAAGGCAGGGAATGGGTTAAGTTTTAAGGGGTACATTAGCGGCGTGCACTATGGGAATAACAGATCTACAAGCCCACAAGCTTGAATATTGACTGCATGAAAGGGTAGAGAGGGTTAAAGATGGCCATGAAAACAAAAGAAAATGTCATGAAACCAGCGTTATAGCAATAGTGTGTGTGTGTGTGTGTGTGTGTGTGTGTGTGTGTGTGTGTGTGTGTGTGTGTGTGCGTTGTGTTGTGTGAATTGTGCAGTGAAAGCACCTCTGTAAATTGGAGCAGGGGGAGAAATGTTATTGTGTGTGTGTGTGTGTGTGTGTGTGTGTGTGTGTGTGTGTGTGTGTGTGTGTGTGTGTGTGTGTGTGTGTGTGTGTGTGTGTGTGTGTTTGGAGGTTTTTCAGTGCATTCAGCATCTCGGCACGGAACACAGACATCCTCGTGTGTCATCCCCCTTTCCTCCAAACACGCTGC
>NC_136789.1:49261603-49499103 GCF_951216825.1 Electrona antarctica | reverse complement strand
TAAGGTTGGTGAGGGGTGCGTTAAAACGGCCGGATTAAGGTTGGTGAGGGGTGCGTTAACAACGACCGGATTAAGGTTGGTGAGGAGTGCGTTAAAACGACCGGATTAAGGTTGGTGAGGGGTGCGTTAAAACGGCCGGATTAAGGTTGGTGAGGGGTGCGTTAACACAACCGGATTAAGGTTGGTGAGGGGTGCGTTAAAATGACCGGATTAAGGTTGGTGAGGGGTGCGTTAAAACGGCCGGATTAAGGTTGGTGAGGGATGCGTTAAAACGACCGGATTAAGGTTGTTGAGGGGTGTATTAAAACGACCGGATTAAGGTTGGTGAGGGGTGCGTTAAAACGACCGGATTAAGGTTGGTGAGGGGTGCGTTAAAACGACCGGATTAAGGTTGGTTAGGGGTGCGTTAAAATGACCGGATTAAGGTTGGTGAGGGGTGCGTTAAGACGACCGGATTAAGGTTGGTGAGGGGTGCGTTAAAACGGCCGGATTAAGGTTGGTTAGGGGTGCGTTAAAACGGCCGGATTAAGGTTGGTTAGGGGTGCGTTAAAACGGCCGGATTAAGGTTGGTTAGGGGTGCGTTAAAACGGCCGGATTAAGGTTGGTGAGGGGTGCGTTAAAATGGCCGGATTAAGGTTGGTTAGGGGTGCGTTAAAACGGCCGGATTAAGGTTGGTGAGGGGTGCGTTATAACGGCCGGATTAAGGTTGGTTAGGGGTGCGTTAAAACGGCCGGATTAAGGTTGGTGAGGGGTGCGTTAAAACGGCCGGATTAAGGTTGGTGAGGGGTGCGTTAAGACGACCGGATTAAGGTTGGTGAGGGGTGCGTTAAAACGGCCGGATTAAGGTTGGTGAGGGGTGCGTTAAGACAACCGGATTAAGGTTGGTGAGGGGTGCGTTAAAACGGCCGGATTAAGGTTGGTGAGGGGTGCGTTAACAACGACCGGATTAAGGTTGGTGAGGAGTGCGTTAAAACGACCGGATTAAGGTTGGTGAGGGGTGCGTTAAAACGGCCGGATTAAGGTTGGTGAGGGGTGCGTTAACACGACCGGATTAAGGTTGGTGAGGGGTGCGTTAAAATGACCGGATTAAGGTTGGTGAGGGGTGCGTTAAAACGGCCGGATTAAGGTTGGTGAGGGATGCGTTAAAACGACCGGATTAAGGTTGTTGAGGGGTGCGTTAACTAGGGTTGGGAGAGGGTTAAGGTTAGGTTTAGTTGTGCTGCCCCGTGGGAGGTTAGGGTGAGGGTGAGGGTTTCAGACTAATGACTGGTCTAACCACGGGCAAAAGATAATCAACTTCAAAATCTTAAAAATGGGTCAGAATGACCTCACAGACACTCTAGTGTTGAAGATAGATGGCCCTTACACGTTGATTGATTGAATATTGTATTAGCAGTTTGCAGAAAGAAACATCAAATCACAGGAAAGTACAGTTCAATACAAGGTCTGCCAAGAGGATTCATTGTATAACCCAGGAAAGCACTACTATGGCTTGTCTCTATAGGCTTGTCCCGATCCGATCACGTGATCGCAAATCAGGGGCTGATCACATCCTTTTCAAAATGATCGGACTCGGATCGGGAGCAAAATACAAACGTAATCCCTATATATATATATATAGTATCAATGTTATTTGCGTTTAAACAAACACTCCCAGATGTTATTGTCGCTTACAAAATACTTGCGCTTTTCATGACACTCAGACGCTTATTAGAAAAAAAACAATTAAAAGAGTAAAACCAATAAAACAGTGAATATAAGTATCACACGGAAATGTGATTCTGGTTTTCAGTGCAGATTTTGAAGGTAGGAAGTGAGGGGGCATCTCGGATATGTTTGGGGAGAGCATTCCAGAGGGTAGGGGCGGCCACAGAGAAGGCCCTGTCGCCCCAGGTTTTGCGTTTGATTTTCTTTTAGGGACCTCAAAGGAGGCCGGTGTCGCTGGACCTGAGGGAGCGGGATTGGGGGCGTGTGGCTCGAGGAGATCGGAGAGGTAGGGGGGAGCCAGGTTGTGCAGTGATTTGTAGACTGTGGTGAGGAGTACTTTGAAGTCGATTCGTTGTCTGACGGGGAGCCAGTGGAGGTCATGAAGGACCTATTACACACACAAAAAAACCCCCAGAAAAGTATTTATTGTGTCCTAAACGTCATTAAAATAAGCTCTGTTTGCAAATGGGGTGAAGTGGCCCTTTAAGTAAGACATGGGAGTACTTTTTCCACCACTGGTGAAGCACAGAATGAAGGGTCGTCTGACAGGGTTGTGTTTAGCGTGCGGCAGCTCAATATGTGCCGTGACAACACAACCTGGTGTCCAATCTTTGCAATCATGGCTCTGCAGGGGGGTGTGTGTGTGTGTGTGTGTGCGCGCGCGTGTGTGTGCGTGCACTGACCCATTTGGCAAATAGCCCCTGCTCATATCACATTCGGGGTCCACAAGGGGAGAAACATTCCCCCTACCAATTATACTGTAACGTGCGCCGTGTACACACAGACACGCACGCACGCACGCACGCGCGCGCACGCACACACACACACACACACACACACACACACACACACACACACACACACAC
This sequence comes from Electrona antarctica, assembly GCF_951216825.1. Lineage (NCBI taxonomy): Eukaryota > Metazoa > Chordata > Actinopteri > Myctophiformes > Myctophidae > Electrona > Electrona antarctica. Next base: position 49,496,530 of record NC_136789.1, on the reverse strand, counting down.
ACACACACACACACACACACACACACACACACACACACACACACACACACACAGGGGCCAATGCAGGGGAGAATTAGAACCTAATTATGACCTGCGGGAGGAAGAAAACGTCTCAGCACTTTTCATGTTAGTTTACGTAATGTGCTTTTAATTACCGTACCGTGTCTAGCCCATTTAGACCCGAGGACACCTCGTATAGCTTTTTAAACCACTCTAACCATTACTTTGAAACTTTAGCCGTTGAAAAAAAGCATTTTTGAAAAATCCTGAAAATTTTGAAAACATTTGAATATATATTCTTTCAAAGCGAACGTTTTGAACTCAAATCTTTGCTTCTGGGAGGTCCCTGGAACTACATATTTTCAGATGGGGGTCGGTGGCCAATCACATTTCATTTTGGAGGTATATAGTTTGAGAACCACTGACATAGAAACAGGATTTTCATAAAACTGTCATGATTTAGAAGACATTTGAGTGGAATCTGGTATCAGTTCTCAATGGGCTAATGTTGAAGGCAAAGTTTACGGAGAAAGTAAAAAAAATAAATAAAACATTTTCATTGAAAAACTTTTTTTTCGCTGACAGTCTTCCATAGAGCACCGAAGTCTGACATAATTTACGTATCCTATACCTGTATTGCGTTTTGTTTTTATTCAGAATTTTTTTTTTGTTACCGTTGCCAATTTAGTAAAATCTCAGTCAGAAATAGACTAGATTCAAATGTGATTGTCATCAATTCGTAAACGATACAGAGCCACGTACCTCCCCGACATCATCGCCAATGTTCCCCCTAACGTGCGCCCGTGCGTGCGCGCGCATGGCTCAGGAACGTCCCGCGCAGAACAAATCTGTGTAGCGCACGGAGCGCACATGAACAACACCAGAGATCTATCTGTGTATCGTAATTGTAGTTGGGTTGCTAACTTTGCCAAGTGGTTTGATTCTGTTGCGTTACTAACTACTAACTAAGTTCCTAACTAACTATCCCCCGGATTACAATCGTCATTGCATCGTGCAACGCACGCACGCACACACACACGCACACACACACACACACACACACAAACGCGCCTCACATGGGCGGAGCTTATGGGGGTGCAGGGGGTGCATTGCACCCCTTGGTGGCCGGGGGTGAAATTGTTAAAAAAAAAAAAAGAAAAAAAAAAGTTCAAGATTATTTTTATTTTTATCTCCACTAGGTGAGAGTCGTGAGACACTTTTTTTTGTACAGCCTACTGTATTTATGCATATGTGTGCCGGTGTGCGCGGCAATTAAAGTACAAATATTGTATGTGTGACAGATAGTGCCTGCTGGTTTGTTTTGAGTCAGTCGCTGAGTGTTGCACAGTATTTTGTATTTCATGTTTGGCACAGTAAAGTGGTCTATGGAGCAGCAATATACTTGTTGTGGTCTTTTTATTCTAGTATTCCCTTCTTCATCTCTTGTCACTTTGTCAATGATTAAGAGTAAGACGCGCAGCAGTAGTTGGACTGTGTGCTGACGTCAGTTAAAAATGAAACCCCCGTAGTGCTGTGTCTGTGTGCTGCTGTACTACCTAAATAACTTAGGGGTTATAGGGCATTGTAAAAAACGCTAAAATAATAAAATAAAGGTAAATTAAAAATCGCTCGCCATGCATCGCACCCCCTGGCGTCAAGTTCAAGCTACGTCCATGGCGCCTCGCCCTCGATATTTCTCCCTCCTCCTCCGCAAGTCCGCATGCACACACGCACACAGACTCAGCAGTGCTTTAGCCCCGGTGCAGCCTACTAGTGTGTAGCTATATCTGGTCAGACGACACCACGAACAAAATGTTTTCTACCGATAACGAGTGGACACTGACCGGACAGTTTTAAAATGTGGCGGACCTACTATGTGCTTTACCGTTGGTCCAGCAGCTGCGGCTGCTTTCGTTTTGTCCGACACGATTACGTTGAACAGCGTGGCTGCTCCTGCTGCTACTTAAACTGTAAACACATATTGTGTCGCACATGGAAAGCGAGCATGGTCCATGGTCTATGGATATAATTAAACACATGGTTCCCCTGTGCACAGCAGAGATAACGCACTTACTAACTAAAAAAACTGACTGAAGCTATCTCCAGAGTTCTCAGTCCCACAATAAAGGAGAGTTGTTGAAAACAGTTGTTGAAGAACATGCAACTGTTCTTAAAAATAATAATAAAGTTCATATGAGTGAACAAAAAAAAATGGTCCTTCGACCCGGAAAATGCAAGAAAACTGCATTGTCATGCCATTTCTGATTGTGCCTGCATGTTATTGAAGTTGAACTTTTTAAAGTTAGTCAAGCTACCTCTTTGAAGTGGATTTATTTAATTTTTTTCCCTAGTTTACATGGATATATGTTGTGGTACACCAGGGCTTAATTCTGATCCAATGCTGCAGTGAAGATAAATAACGTAAAGAAGCTATACTGTAGGTCTATATCCATGTTGGATGAATGGATTGTTTTAATAAAATGGAATGAAACCTTAAAGGACAACGTGAATGTGTTTTTTCTTAATGCATTGCCAAAATAGATCTGATCGGGAAAGATCGGAATCGGCAGATTCTAAGAGGGTGTTTACACAGAGACTGTCACAAACTGCAAGGTTAATTTCCCCTCCGCTCCACAAGGCGTGTTCAAAAACACGTTCAAGATCATTCTGATGGCAATGAGGAGATCCTTAACTCTGTCCAACATTGTTTTTATGTTGATAACTGCTTTCAAAGTTCCCCTTCCTCTCATGAAGCCAAAGCCCTCATTGACAAAACGAGACCCCTGCTTGCTGATGGTGGGTTTGACATCAGACAATGGGCTAGCAATGACCCAGCTGTAATACACCATCTCCCACCATCTGTCTGATCTTGTTCACGTCGACATTCCCACTCAGTCTCTTCGGTCTGCCTCCTCCATCAAACTGAAAGTCCTCCCAGCCCGTCTGTCCACCATGGGGTCAAGAGCTTTCAGCCGCTCTGCCCCTCACCTCTGGAACTCCCTCCCCCCTGATATAAGAAACATGGACTCAATCACCTCATTTCAAACCCACCTCAAAACCCACCTGTTTAGGCAGGCCTATGATTGATCTGTGTTTTCTGCTGCACTGGAAACAAATCCCATTCTAAAATAAGCCAAAATATATATATATAATACAAGATGAATTATGATTGAAATAAGCAAAATAATCTGCCAATGGAACTAGTATATTTTAGCTTGTCAAGATTTCTTGAAATAAGATATGTGGGCTATCTAGACAAAAATACATCTTGAAATTAGCTGGGAAAACTCATTGTTAGCTATATTAGCTGATAGTAAGTTATATGACTGATCAAATATTAGCTGGGAATACTCAAATTGAACATGTGTTACTAGTATTGGGTCATTCTTTGTGTCTCAATATAAGACATTTTGCCCAGTTTGGCAAGCCTAGTAGTTTCAATTCAAGTGTATGCATCTTATTCCAAGCTCTACAAAAGTGATATTGTCCTAGATTCTCCTACCTCAAATAAGGCTGAAACAATTAAAACAAGTCTTGCATTAAACAAATACAATGTTTATTTTACCCTTTATAACATACAGCAGCATATGTACAGTATACAAAGCAGTGCATCACATAACTTCACAGTATTGACAGTATCACCATATTGATTGACTGGAGCAGCAATCACCCCTCGATCTAGCCATTAGCTGGACAGAGGCAACTAGTTTTCACAACAATAATAAACAACAATATTGCACTGTCTGGCATTAGATGCTTTACATTTTGGCTCAGTGTGTACTGAAGTGAAATAAACATGTATACTGTATAAAAATGTGACAATATTGACAATTGCAGAACATGTCATATGTTTATAACATTGAGGTCATGCCTAACAAAGACCAATGGCATGTCCCTCAATACACGAAAGTGCTTACTGTATATTTATTTAAACATTAACATAAAACACGGGCATTGCTTCAAAAGGGGAAGATTGCTAAGTTGCAGTTTAACACAGTACTTCCCAATCTTTTTTTTTATAGGAATCTGGAGGTTGTTCTTCTGCTAACAAATCAGTACAGTACTAAAGTCCACATGTGACCATTGGCTTTAAGTGCTTACTGTACATTTAACATTCAAACATCTGACCAATGTTAATAACATTCAAATGTAACTGTTGGCGATTTGAAATACTGGGGGGGGGGGGGGGGGGGGGCACAAGGCTACATAAAATGCTGGATTGCAACAGCCTAGCATACAATCTGGATGGGGAGGGGGGTAACTAAAGTCCACATCTGACCATTGCTTTAGTGGCCAATGAAAGCTTTCCAATCGGCCATGGCCTTCTTGTAAGATGGAGTGAGGTCTCCCTCATGGATTTTGTCCAAGAGGACCTCCGTTTGTATGACAGAAAGCAGGGTGGCTACACACTTGGGGTATGTAAGGTGTAGGGTATAATAGTAGGCCATAAGGTACAAAACACCATCTGCTACCTCACATTTTGGGAGTGTGTGTATGGGCTCATCTCCTATAGCCAGGATGCAGTCGGACTCACTCACAATCAGCACAGGACAGGACAGAGGACGCTTCTTCAAGAACGCATTGGGGTCTTCTTTTTCCTTTAAAACACACACACACACACACACACACACACACACACACACACACACACACACACACACACACACACACACGTTGCAAGGATCTTTTATTTGATTTATTTTTAAACCTAAGCCAGATAAATGATGATGAAGTAATACGCAGGTCCTTCAGCTACAACTATTTCAACAGATTGTGTTGCTTTTGACAGGTGAACTGTAATGTTGTACACAACTCACCTCCAGGACATGCACCTTAAGCCTCACTCGCATCTCGTAGCTTCTTGGGAGCAGCAGCCTCAGAAGGGAACAGTGATGGCAGTGCACACAGGATCATGATAGCCTGTTGAACTGTTGAGGAAAAGATTCATAACATGTACACTGTGTGTAAAATGCACTATACAATAGCTTGATATATCCACAAGTACTTACTTTCGCTCATTCCCATTGTAGGTTTCATCATATCTCTCGACGCGCCATAAACCAGCACCTTCTGGCAGAAGTCGTGTCACCGTCCTAAGTTCATCAATGTAGTCTACGTTATTCTTGTCCATGATACAGCGAAGTTCCTCCATCACCTATGAAATACAGACATTTGAATGCATCCTTTAGGAGTTTAGGACATTGGCAAAGTGTGTTTTGAATTATGCCTCATCAATCACTTACATGTTCAATGAAGTAGAAGCAAGGATATGCCTCTACAATTTTGTCATATCTGTCTTTCTCAGGAAAGGAATCTGAATCAATGAATGCTCTTCTGGCTTTGAATTCCAAATCTTTTGTATTGTTCCTTTTGTAAAAGGCCTGGAGGGTTCTGTACTGCTTGGCCGTGGTTGCTGGACTGTCAGAGTTAGACTCAGGACTGTCGCTGTCTGCTGGCGTGTTAGCTATAAGACACAAACACACGTGATTAAAGTCAAATGAATAGCTCTATATTCTGATAACAATCATATAGTGTGTTTGTTCATTAACAGGGTTCTCCTGTCTCTCCATCTCTACTAAACAAAATGCATTTTCAGGTTGGTATACCAAATTTATCAAAGCAGGAGAGAGAACTCAACACAAAGTAGTGAGGAGCACCCGATACACACGTTCTCAGTCCATTGAATGGGCCCGTTCTCAGTGTTATCAATCCATAAATATTGTCCAGTAGGCCCCTACTGGCCTCCCAGGAGACTATGGTAGGCCGTTATTAACCACTCTTATGGGTGATGCAATGTTAAGGTATGTGTTGTCACGTGACCTGCCCAAAGATGGCGGACGTCAATTATTTTATTATATTATACTTTTATTAAATGGCTTCCAACGCAAAAACTATACATTTAATCAACTCAGTTAATTTTTTCCCTTAAAGCAGACAAGTCCAGCTTTCTCTGAAGGTCTTTTGTTGTCGCACTGTAACAACAGAGAATTTTCAATAAATCATTCAAAAACGGACATTAATTATTGCATTATATTATACTTTTATTAAATGGCTTCCAACGCAAAAACTATACATTTAATCAACTCAGTTATTTTTTCCCCTTAAAGCAGACAAGTCCAGCTTTCTCTGAAGGTATTTTGTCGTCTCACTGTAACAACAGAGAATTTTCAATAAATCATTCAAAAACGGGATTGTGCCATAGAGAAGTCTACCAAATGTTACTTTGGCAACCTCAGTAACAATCTCCGCCTACTACGGCCGTTTCCGTTTCCGTATCCGTTCTAGACCGGATATCTGTTTCCTTTCTAGACCTAGTCTCGCGTTGCCAGACAACTATTTCACTATGATAACAGTCTGGCCACGCGAGACTATCCCAGACCGGATATCAGCCTCTATGTTGCAAAAGCAGGTGTTGTTAACGCAAGGTAAGTCTCGTTCTAATAAGTTCTATAAATGCATTTATAAGAAATAAATCGTTAAATATACACCACAACATGGTAGAACATGTTACTATGTAGCCAGTTTGTCGATATATGTAGCCTTAGATCAATGCTATCGTAGATTAGTATCGAGTGTTAGTTTTACCGTCGTATCTACGAGAGTCTTAGCAACCCCCCGTTTGTCCTGGAACTTTACCAGTAAAGCCCGTATTTCTCCAAACGTGTACAAATATAAAATATAAGGTGCTTGCCCCAAATGTTACCTAGGTGTCTGGGGTATTTGTGTAATGTATTAGTCCATATTTTTCCAATAAATAAGTGTTTTAATCCCGTCTGTGGCCGATTCTGTCGGAAGTTCCTAGTGGGTGTTAGTGACGGGGCGCATCTGGTGAACGCCGGAATTACACTAAATGTAAACAGGAATTAAACGCGGGGGGGAAATGGCGTTCGGCCACAGATGGGATTAAAACACTTCTTTATTGACAAATATGGACTAATACATTGCATAAATACTCCGGACACCTAGTTAATATTTGGGGCAAGCGGGTAAGCACCTAATACTTTGCATTTTGTACGTGTTTTACTGGTGACATTCATCAAAATCGATAAAATATATCTACGATATCTGCCTTGTGTAATGTTTGTTACAGAGCCCTAAAACATGGTTCTTGTGCATTTGTCAGACCACGGACCCCTTAACAGAGACAATTAACAACCTCAACAGGCCAATTGAGGGCAAAAGGTCTGCCTTTTTTCAACACCAAACCTCCTCTCCTAAAATAGCAGATCTACAAGCTCACAACATTTGAAAAATGTCAGTGAGACCCCTGAGAGAGAAATTAAGCAGGGACCCCCACACATGTTGTATTGTAGATTACACTTTTTCATAGATTTTTGTTTCTCCAGACATTACCCACGTAGACCATCAATACTTAGTTGGAAACATGACATTTGACCTGTTGTGAGCTTGTAGGTCTGCTATTTTTGGCAAATGTTCCTACCAGAATAGGGATGCTAGGGTTCAAGTGGTTAATGTATAATAATAATAATAATTGCCCCCTGTAGTAAGCTTGTTAATCTGTTATTTTTGGCATAGTACAAAATAATTCAGTAGGCTTAATAAATAATTCAGTAGGCTTAAATTTCTTACCGTGATAATGTCATGATCATTTGGTCTGTAACTTTACTGTGCATAGTGAAAGTCAAACTTGTCTCATGTTTCCAATGTGCCAGTAGAATAAACAATGTCAATGTGTTATTGGATAGTCAACACAGTCCGTACCCTTATTATTATTTCAATATTATTTAAGAATTCTATACATATTGGCATTATTCAGAGTTTGTACTCTGAATAATGCATTAGTTTGTAGTAATAAGTAATGTGATTTGTTTTTTTTCTTGTTTAAATAGGTCGACATGGGCAAATTTAAAACATTCAGACCGTACATCAAAGTCCAACAGATTCCACTTAGAGGAGGAAGGACAAGGACGTACAAGAGCTACCTGCAGAGAGAACAAGAGGGGACCAGACCCGTGTCCAAGAAGCTACCAGCCGGTTTCTTGTCACCAGCAGCACATGAGAATGACCAAGCCTCGGCTAGCACCAGTCGGCAAGAGAGCAATGCCACGGTGGAGGCATGGCAACGAGTACGCCAAATACTTCTCAGTGTCAGTTCTGAGCTCCTTTGCCCTCCAGAAGAGACAGCCTGCACAGTTTGCAGGGTTTCCCTCACTGATGGAAGTGATATGTGGCGATGCAGTGACTGTGGCAGTGAGGCTTTCTTCTGTTTGGCATGTGTCAAGAAAGTCCATCAGAGCACTGCTGTGGTGCATGTGCTAGAAAAATGAGAGGTTTGTATCACTCAGAAATGAGAATCAACTTTATTGTCACATCACAGGTTTTCAGGTGTAAAGAAGTGGGCGAAATTATCTTTTGTGCAAGCTCCATCGTTTTAGTCGTTTCGTTTCAGAAAGAAGGAGGGCCAGGAGAGCAATATCAAAATGTTGCCCACCATATGAATAGTGGGCAACTGAATGAGCTAAACATAACTCTGTGTAAATGTAGGGCCTAAGTGTTCTGTCTATGCCTATACATATTACTTCTATATAGCAGAAGTCATGTAGACTCTTATTATTCTTACATGTTGTAATTTACTGTGCTTAAATAAGTTTATTGTGATTTTCTTTTTTATCGTTAAGGCAGGCGAATTTCAACAGAGGATTCCTGATGGCTTCAGCTGGAATTGGTCGAGGAAGGATGGCCACCAATGCCAAATGTCATATGACCGTGTTCTGAAAGTTTTCGACTATCAAGGTACATTTTTAGATGTCACGAAGCAGTCATATCCTTCCTGTATAAGGAGGAAAATTATGAAGAACTAAAATGTAGGCAACACCACCTCACACCTGTTCTGTGTGTCATACATTCTAGGAAGGTCTCATGATGTTTGCCTGCAGTTCTGTCAGTGCGAAACGGAAGTCGCAACACTCCTTCGGTATAGCCTTTGGCCGGCTACCGCAAAGAGACCCCAAAGCGCTGTGTCGATGAAACTCATGGACATGATCTGCAGGTTGCAACTTGAGTGTGGTGCATCACTGAAGGCCATCTGTGCAGCCATCCAGCATTCATCAGTGTCTTCCAAGGTTTGCTGAATAGTAGCTGTTATCCATATGATTCCTCTTTTACCATCACCAGCTTGTTATGCATTTTAGTGACATCCCCTGTTGAGAATATGACTGTTTGCATTACAGTGCCAAGACCTCTACCGCCTTCTGGTCAAAGAGGCATATGAAGAATACAGGCATCTGAGATACCAGTTGACTACACTGCGCCATCTTGGGCCTGATGTGATGTAACTGATGGGACACGGTGTCCTGTTTGTCCACAAGTATGCTATGTTAAATTAAGGATGTTTATTTTATGCTGTGTTAAATTAAGGATGTTTATTAATGCAGCTTTATTAATGGGCTACAGAACCCTTGAACTAAGCTTTAATTCTCTCTGTGAACATAACACATGAAACAAAATAACAATGCAACTATACAAAATACAGATAAATGGGTCTGGATTGTTTCATGAAACAGCATTGACCATTAACCCAAAAAAAAGGATTACTTGGAATACTGAATGTTGTGTTTTTTAAATCAAATAACTCAAATCAGGATCAAGTTATACAATTATAGTTTTATCACAACATCCCAAGTAATATTTAATTTGAAAATTATCACTAACACATATCTATTGTTATACAATTGTATCCTTATTTATTGTAGGAAGATGGAGTTCTGGTTCTGGCTGCAGATGGACTGTTTGGTCTACCACGGAAGAAGTCATCTGGAAGAAGTTTTGAAGGACCCAAACACTTCAACCACTTCTTTTCTCCCCAGGATGATGTTGATGCCTTTGTAAAGAAGCAGCAACATACACCTGAGGAGGTAAGAGTTTGACTATATTTCATAATTTGCTGCCTCTTTACTGTGATTTAAAAATCCAAGAATTGTTGTTATTACAGTGGATTTATTCTAAATTCATGTCTGTACGTGCTATATTGTGAGAGAGTAATTGTACTTTCCAACGTTTACAGGGTTGTGCCAACTTTCAAGCAGGTAGTGCCCTCAGGTCAAAAGTAAAAAATGCCAAATTGGATGAAACCGGAGTTTTTGGCATAGCTTGTAAACATGAGCATCCACGGCGCTTTCTTAGCCTTAAGAGAGGAGAGAGGTACAGCAAATCTCCTTGACACATCCAATTCACAGTGCGTTAAAATATCCAGATTCAGCTCACATTTTGATATTTTCTCTAGCCTTTCGAATGCTGTCTACCTCATCAAAGAGCTCCAAGAAGAAGTGGGGAAAAACAAAAAAAACTTGTGTTCATGTATGACATAGCATGCAAGTTAAAGCCTCATTTGGAGGTAATCTGTTCTGCATTTTGGCTTGATCCTTGCTTTGTAATAGCTAAGCATAATAACAGAAACACAGTTAGTACAAATGTATGTGGACTCAAAACCTCTACCATACATTTCGTGTATGGCTTCAGTAATGCAGTATTCTCATTTCTCTTTTTTCTTCTTTCAGAAGTATTACCCAGATCTCCTGACAAAATCAACGTATGCTGTTCCTGCATTCCACGCCTATGGGCACGGTGTTGTTTGTCAGGTTATTTTGTTTATTTTGTTATCAAAGTCTATTGTCAATTTGTCACAGACGGTAAACTAACTTGGATATTTACTTCTGGCTTTGGTTAAATGTTTTCTAGATTTCTCAGGGTTGTCGGAATGCTGAAGGTGCAGGCCTTTGTGACGGGGAGCAGTTGGAACGACTGTGGTCATTCCTTCGTCGCTTTGGAAAAGTCACAAAAGAAATGACCCCCTCACACAGAGTTGACCTGCTGACTGATGCCCTGCTGCACTACAGTGCAAAGATAAGAAAAAGCCAAGGTGATGAAGGGTTGTGATTGTGTTTCTCTCTCTCTCTCTCTCTCTCTCTCTCTCTCTCTCTCTCTCTCTCTCTCTCTCTCTCTCTCTCTCTCTCTCTCTCTCTCTCTCTCTCTCTCTCTCTCTCTCTCTCTCTCTCTCTCTCTCTCTCTCTCTCTCTCTCTCTCTCTCTCTCTCTCTCTCTGATGCAGTATGCACATAATTTACTAAAATTGTTGTAAATTAAAAATGTTGGCATCATGTTCGAAAGGATTCTGTGGAACATGTTTAACCAGTCTGAATTAAATTGCATTGAATTAACATGAGGAACATGAGACACTAACTCCAAGGGACTCCAACCAACAGGGGGAACAAGGCACAAATCGACATGACGAACAGGAGACACAAACACCAAGGGACTCCAAACAACATGAGACACGAACACCAAGGGACTCCAACCAACAGGGGGAACAAGGCACAAATCGACATGACGAACAGGAGACAATAACACCAATGGACTCCAACCAACAGGGGGAACAAGGCACAAATCGACATGACGAACAGGAGACACGAACACCAAGGGACTCCAACCAACATGAGACACGAACACCAAGGGACTCCAACCAACAGGGGGAACAAGGCACAAATCAAAATGACGAACAGGAGACACTAACACCAAGGGACTCCAACCAACAGGTTGACCCCAATGCAAACAAAAAAGAATGGAGAAAGTTGCCATCCGTGGAAAAGAAATTTACAATTTCTATAGGCCCAACAAAGTGGAGAAGAATCACACCCCTTGCTGGTACTTCTAAATTGAGGAAGCCATGGACAAACATATTTTATAAAGAATTCCGGAAAATTAACCCATGTTGCACCCTAGTATTCAAAGGTCACCACATAAAAGCTCCTGAAAGCCGAAAAAAAAAAGTCCATATCTCAACATCACAGCCAATTGCACATTCCCATCTTGCAGTGCAAGGTACTTTTTCAAAATCCAACAGGAGCCACAAGCCACAAGACCGGTAAAGGTTATGGTTTGGCAAACTGGCAAGATAACACATAAAAAAAAAGAATTCAAGAAAAGACCAGCAACAGGGAAAAAAAGAGGTAAAATTGCCAAAGCTCTCAGACAAGGGGTTGGAAACTACTTCTACAGGAAACTGAAAGAAACACCGCATGTAGAATTAGTCTCAGGAAATATCAGCAGGAGTCTGAACAAAAACGTCCTGAAGGTCATTAAATCTGAGTTCTCCAAAAGGAATAGGATGCATGACGATGTGTTTATGGAGATGTATCTAACACAAAACATAATGCGAGAGTGTGACACCGGTTTCCAGAAAATATCAGGATATATCCAACTCTTGCAGGTGGACCCCTTTTGCATCCACATGTACACAGAGACAGGGATCAACATTCTCGTGCAACATCTGCGTGAAAAGAAACCACGCACCCCAGTGACCCTTTATTTGGATGCCACAGGAAATGTTGTCTCCAAACTCCACAATCAGCCCAAAAGGGTACTGTACTACTGTCTCACACTTCCTGGTGGTGGTCCAAATGCACCCCCCCTTCCTGTCTGCGAAATGCTCACAAACGAGCACTCGATACCACCAATCACATTCTGGTTGATGCAAGTCCTGCAAACCCTGTCCCAGTACACCAGTGTACGAGTCCATCAGGTGGAAACGGACTACAGCTGGGCACTTCTACAAAGTGTGGCTCTATCCTTCAATAAGGAGAGTGTAGTCGGCTACCTGGACAGGGCTTTTGCTATTTGCTCTAATAGTAGGACATGGGAGGACATCAGACAGTATACGGTCATCCATATCTGCTCTGCGCATGTCATCAAAGCGGTCACAACATCAATTGGGAAGAAAACACCCGATCGTGGGTTGAAGGAGTTTGCTACTTTTGTATTTGCCAGGTTGCAAAACACAACCTCTCTGACCACTGCACTGGATATATTCCGGTCTTTGTGCATTGTGTTTCATGGCAAATACAAAAGTAGCACTCTCCTCACCCACCTCAAGACTGTCCAGGACCTCATCCAGAACAGCAAGATCCCCAACTTAGAGGAACCTGACGTTGGAGATAGACCCTCTATTGAGGAGGAGGAGGAAGGAAGACAAAATGCCCACACCATAGTTGGCAAATCCCCCTTCACCCACCTCTTCAAGAGGGTCTTGGGTGTGGCCCTGGAGGAACTGGCGGATGCACAGTCCACGCAACAGGAAAATCTGTATTATTGTCCTGGCATTGTTGATGTCCTATTTGACAATTATCTTGGGATCTTCCCACTTTGGAGTGGTGTGCTGCTGGGAGACCTAAAACGCTATGCATCTGACAAAGACAGCGACCTAACAATTGACCCAATTAAAACCAGGGACACCAACTGTCATGTGGAAAGGTGGTTTGGAATTGTAAAGAATTTCATTCTTCAAAAGAAGAAGCGCCTGAGGCCAGGGGCATTTGTCCGGAAACTGTATGGCTCCCTACAGGGAAGATACAGAGAACACATGATGTCCCATGATCTCTCTGATACACCCCCGCCAGCAAAGAAATCCAAAAAGGACATCTCTCAGTCACAGGAGAGTTGGGCCAAGAGAGATGACACAAAGCCTCCCACTGCGCGATCCAAATATTTCTCTCCTCCAGAGACTGTCCCAGTTCCTCGGATAGCAAAATCCAAAAAACGGCAGAAACTGGGTGATGAGAAGAAGACCGGTAGCAAGGGTTCAATTTTGGATCCTGTAGCAGAGGTACTGATGCTAAAAAACAATTATAAAAGTAAAATTGATCTGTGTATTATGTATAATGTATTATGGGGCAACAGAATGCTTTCAATATCTTCATCAGTGTAGAAGAATGTCTCTGCCCTTGGGCAGAGACATTCTTCTACATATACATTTGAAAATCTTGTCCAAAATGAAAATCTGGGCACAGATATCAACAGCCTGTTTTTTGAATTGGAGGATGCAAAGAAACAAGAAACAAGACTACTGTGGCATGCTGTCACACTGTCAGAGTACAGACGACAACTTCGCATTCCCAAAGGCCTTCGAATCAGGTTAATTCCAGCCATGGGCCTGGAGGACCCCGAGTTCATGAAGAGGTGGGAGCAGATCTTGAACAAATGTTCACTAGATTTGGAGGTATTGGTCATTGAAAAATGTAAAACCTCACGTGCTGTGAAACTTGAAACAGTTAAAACACTTGAAAGTAAGGTTCACACCCTTGAAAAGTCTGAAGAGGTCACCCAATTAGAGGAGAAAATGATTAAATCTCTGGAATCATTCAAGAAAGATCTGATACAACTCAAGATGAAAAAATACCAACGTGACTTGAATCATTATAAAGAAGGAAAGGTCTATGAGTGGCACAAACCAACCTTCAAACAGAAACAGAGAACTAGGACCAAAACAGGTGGCCCCAATCTGTTTGATTACTCCTCTGACACTGGCAGGTCAAGCACACAGAGTGAGAGTGAGGACCTTCCAACCAGCCAAGGAGTGACTTTTTTAGACATACCCCGCCCACACCAACGTGGAAGAGGAAATCGAGGAGGGGCAAATGAGGAAAGGGGACGGCCCAGGAGATCCCCAAGACAATTCAATCCCCGGTAGTAAATCTGTCCAAAGTTCCCCTCACCCCCTCCCAAACCTCAGTTCTAAGCAAAGGCCTTTCATTTGCTGTGACTAACAAAATTAACGCTTTCAACTTAAAGGTGGACACTTATAAGTTCATGAGACAACTTCATTTGAAAAATTTATTTTCTCCCCACCATAAGAGTGCACCATATTTTACTGCACAAATATCACCTACTGATGAGACTGAAACTGGTGCAAATAATCCCTCTCCTTTTTATGCGAAGTCATCATTTTGCCCCTCAACCAACCTAAGTCCTGTCATTGTGACATTCAACAAACTTGTTGAACATGACATTGAAAAAATGCTTAAGGAAGATAAAGGCCCCAAGTATGCAAACTTAACTTATGAGGAGCGATGTGCACTAAAGGAGTTGGAGAAAAATCCAGAAATCACTATCCGTTCTGCTGACAAAGGAGGTGCAGTTGTTGTCTTAGATACTGAATATTATCATCAAAAAATGCTTGAAAACCTGAACAGCCCCACCTACAGGCAGCTTGTGAAAAATCCCCTGAATGAATACAAAACTGAAATTGACAATCTATTGAAAGTTGCTCTTGAATCTAACTGGATCACAAAAAAAGAACATGCGTACCTGACTAATCAGCATCCCATCACGCCCATCATCTACAGTCTCCCAAAAATCCACAAACACCCCACAAAACCCCCTCTCAGACCAAACACCCCACAGAACCCCCTCTCAGACCCCACAGAACCCCCTCTCAGACCAAACACCCCACAGAACCCCCTCTCAGACCAATTGTCTCAGGACGAGGCTCTCTCACTGAACCATTGTCAAAATGTGTTGACTTCTTTTTGAAAGACTTTGTGAAGGATCTGCCCGCCTACCTTGGAGACACAAAAGATGTGCTTAACTGTCTGAGTAATTGCACTTTGAATCAGAACACAATATTAGTCTCTCTTGATGTTGTCAATTTATATGGCTGCATCCCCCATGAAGATGCTTTGAATGCTGTTTCCTATTACTTGTCCAAGAGAGAAATAACACAAATCCCCCCAAGTTCGTTTTTATTGGAACTGTTGCACATTGTCCTGAGTCGAAATTACATGCAATATGGATCCAACTGGTACCTCCAGCAGGCTGGGACTGCAATGGGGACAGCAACAGTGCCTTCTGTGGCTGGATTGGTTGTGGGAAAATGGGAAGAAAATGTTATCAATGACCCTAATAATAACCCCTATTATTCAAAAATAAAACTATACAAACGATACATTGATGATATTCTGTTATTTATTTTTTTTAAAGATATTTTTTTGCGGCTTACGCCTTTTATTGGTTTTTTTGAAGGGACAGACAGTAGGCTGACAGGAAACGGGAGAGAGATGGGGGAAGACATGCAGTAAAGGCCGTGTCGGGATCGGGAGTCGAACCCGCGGCACACTGCGACTGGATTACCAGTCGGGTGCCCAGACGGTTACGCCACCGCCTGGGCATATTCTGTTATTTTGGGATGGGACACAGACTGAACTAATAGACTTTGTATCATATATCAACAGCTCAAGTTTCCTGAAATTCACTTGTGAACAAAGCATGGTCAAAATTAACTATTTGGATTTAACCATATCCAAGGATGAAACTGGAATGATTCACGCATCTATTTTCAGAAAAGACATGGAACGCAACTCGATTTTGCATGCTACCAGTAACCATCCAGGACACCTTAAGGACAATATTCCTGTAGGTCAATTTTTGAGGCTAAAACGCAACTGTTCAAATCTTGATGATTTTCACTCCAAACAAAGCATTATGAGTACTCGTTTTAAAGACAGAGGCTATTCCTCAAAATCTATTCAGAAAGCCATACAATGTTCTAATAACGCCTCCCGTCCTGAACTTCTATCCAATCCACCAAAAACTAAAAATCCAAGTCGGGCTTGTTTCTCTACTGAATTTAACCACTGTGCTTCACACATCAAACAAATACTCAACAGGCACTGGCATGTGCTCCAAGCAGAGCCAACATTGAAGGACCTTTGTAAATCCCAACCCCTTGTTGCATTCAGGAGGGCACCCATAATCAAAGGTACAGTCATGTACAAAAATATGGTTCAGAAAAAGACCACATGGCTGACAACAATTGGAATGTACAGATGTGGTATGTGTGCCTGTTGCAACAACACATCAGACAAGAAATCATTCAATCATCCCCACACTGGAAAGAAAATTCCTATTCGTCAATTCATTAATTGCAAATCGACACATGTGATTTACATGTTACTATGTCTTTGTGGTCTGGCATACGTAGGGCAAACTAAACGACCCCTCAAACAGAGAATATCAGAACACAAAACTGCAATCCGTACAGGAAATATGGATTATGCCATTGCAAAACATTATGCTGAAGCAAACCATGGTTCACCTTCTTCATTAAAATTCTGTGGGATTGAGAGAATCGAGATGCCCAGCAGAGGGGGTGATATTCTAAAGAGACTAGCCCAAAGAGAAATGCAGTGGATATACACACTCAATACTATGACACCCAATGGACTGAATGATGACTATAGCTTAAAATGCTTTCTGGGTTAAGATTGGCTTTAATGCCTGGATGTGTAACTGAGATATATACTATGCCTCAAAATGCTTGTTCAGTTTGTGATTGGACCCTGTTGATTGACTTGAGATTTCAGCTGTAGGTGAACTCTGACCCTTTGTGTATAAATGTACTTGAATTCACTTGATGTGAATGCTCTGATGAAGGCTACATAGCCGAAACGCGTAAGCGTTCCTTTTTGGTGTGTGCCAATAAAGAAATGGAAATGTGAGTACTTTGTCCACCGCTTGTTTAATTTTTGGATGTGCTACCTTTTTGGAATTATTTTAATTCCTGTTTTTTGATGTATACTGGATTTGGGTCTGGCACTCCACTGAAAACCATTGCTGATGCGCAACCTCTTTTTCTCATTTAATTTATTTATTAGTTTGTGTATTTATCAACTATATGAATGTAGTCAGAATGTTCAAGAGAAACATCCAATTGTTTCAAGTGAACTTGAAATGGGCCCCGTCTCTGAGGTGAAAAATGTCCAATATTTAGAGGGGAAGATTAAAGACTTCTTTGGAATAGAGCAAGTTGAACATGTAGTTTCTATACCGTGGATTATGCAGTATGGAAATAAGTATTCATGTAAAAAGTATTTGGCTATTTCTAATGTCATCAATGGTGCTCCAGAGTTTGGTCTTGTGAAAAACATTTATACTGTAAATGCATCATTGTATTGTTTTGAATGCCAACCTCTCTCTACAGTTGGATGGAATGATCAGTATTTGGCATATGAGGTAGAAGTTCTCAAGCCAATATTTTTGTTGATGCTGGAAATCTTGTTGATTATATGGCATACTACTATGTAACATTCAATAATAGAAAGTACATCCCAATTAAGTACGAGCTCACATACATCATTTCACATACTTAATGTTGTGAGGGGAAGAAAAAACTGACCTTTCCAATAAAGATGTATTTTAAAAAAAAAAGAACTAAGTATTTCTTGAAATTAGTTGATATAAAACTACAAATAGTAAAAATTAGTGATATGCCAAAATATGCTTGTTTTATCTAAAACATGACTCAATACCAGATGGTTTCAAGATTTTATGACATAGCAAGATATTCAAGTTAAACAGTATGAAAACAAGTCCCTATATCTCACATAAATAGATGATGTATCTTATATTAAGATGATGAGGTATTTTGAATAGAAATAAGCCAGATACACTTAATAAAGTATACTTTGTCTGATTTTACTTTTAACTGCGTGTTGTGTCAACTGTTTTTAACTTGTTGTACGGCAACCTTGAGTGCCCTGAAAGGCGCCTTATAAATAAAATGTATTATTATTATTATTATTATTAGAAGCTAAATCCAAAACCAGTGAACTGTGGCTATCAGAGAATGGAGACCCCAAAGAGCTGACACTAGGCCTCAAATGGAACTGCTCTACTGACATGCTGAGTTCCCAACACGGCCGAACAAGAACGTCCCAACACGGTCGAACAAGAAGATCCCAACCTGGCCCGGGCGGAGGACAACAAGGTCCCAACCAACCCCAGACGCCCCCCCGGACGAAAATGACGACAATCCTTGAAGCAGCCATGGAGGGAAGACGCCGTTGGAGAGCGGAGGAATGAATAGCCGGACCTGGGAAAGAATCACATTTATTAAAAAAAAAAGTTGTTGAAAAGTTGTTGAAGAACATGTAACTGTTCTTAAAAATAATAATAAGATTCATGTGAGTGAAAAAAAAGGTCCTTCGACCCGGAAACTGAGCCACAACCACATAGTGACCACCTAGATGTGTCACAGAGACTATTTTTTTGGGGAGCGTTCTACCCATTGCTGGGTGTTTTCAAAATGAGCTATCACATCTCCCCCTTTGCTATAGTGCCCAGCTCAAAGCTACCGCCGAAAAGAAGAAGGCGCGCAGGCAGGCGAAGGCGAATAAGCGCAGCGAGAATGAGAAGAAGAAAAAGGCGTTCCGCAAGTGGAAGAAGCGCAAGGAGGAGGACGAGGACAAGCGCAAGGAGGCAGAGAAGAAGATGAAGAAGCACATGGAGGCGGAGGAGAAGAAGCGCGAGGAGGTGAAATCCAAGAAGGAGAAGCGCCAGGAGAAGAGGCATAAGGAGGACAGCAAGGAGGGGAAGAAGTGCAAGAAGGCGAAGCGCAAGAAGGAGAAGAGGGAGAGGCGCGAGGAGGAGGATAAGGAGCACGACGAGAAGGAGGAGGAAAGGAGGATCTTTATGTGGGAGCGCAAGGAAAGGAGGGATGTCAAGTTGGTGAGGAAGATGGTTGCAAAGGAGAAGGAGCAGCGCAGGGAGGAGGAGGAGAAGAAGCGGAGGGAGGAGGAGGAGAAAAAGCGGAGGGAGGATGGGGAGGAGAAGAAGCAGTGGGAGGAGGAGGAGGAGAAGCGGAGGGAGGAGGCGAAGAAGCGCGAGGAGGAAGCCCCCTAATACATAACAGCCCCCAGGAGTAATTGGTGATTAAAGTGTCACATTCATTTCATAATTTATATGATAGGATAGAAAGGTTGTTCATTGTCATTTTTATTTAAATGTTGGTACCTTGCTACACCTTTTTTGTCACTTACATTTCTATTGATTTTTTTAAACAAAAATAACGAAAAACACATATCAACAAAAACAAAAGTCGACATTTGTGTATCAAAACACCATACTACATCATAGGCATCTTCCATTGTTCCTCACTCCCCCACACCCCCCAATCTACGCTAAATCCTAAACACGTCCATTTCAACCTTCTATCCTCCATTCGTTCCTCCCGCAGTCCCAGACGACGTGTCAGTCTCTCCACGAGACATACCTCTTCAATCAACTCCTCCCATTGTCCCCGCGCCGGAGGCCCCATCCTTCCCCACCTCCCTGTGATAGCCCTACTTTGCCCTAGCTCCTGCCCAAGCCGCTATGCTGTCCTTAGGCCCTAGTCATGCTCCCAGTTTGCCCTATGTAGCTCCTGCCCAAGCCGCTACACTGTCCTTAGGCCCTAGTCATGCTCCCAGTTTGCCCTATGTAGCTCCTGCCCAAGCTGCACCGCTGTCCATTCCTCACATGTCTGCCCAGACAATGCCCAGAGGTTTCTCAGACATTGTTTGAATCAGTCGCATCGCACCAGCTCCTCGAAGGAAACCCGTTAACGACACAACACAGAGTTACTGATCATTGTTTTCATCTCCGTTTGTCCTTTTTTTCATCTTCTTACTGCTTCTGGTGGTTTGAACGTTTGGCTTTTCTTTCTTTTTCGACGAACACGTCGACATGAACTTGACGTTTGTGTCGACGTCCAAACACTGTGGATAATCTTTTATTGCTTTTTTTTTAAGTATGTATATTTGGTTGCTTAATGTTTTATAAGTGTTTCCCCAGACTTCAATACAGTATGTAATGTGTGGTAATATTAAAGATTGATACAGAGTATATAGTGAATCCATGCAGCCCTAAAGTCACAAATGCTGCAACAACTGAACATTTGTTCAAAGATTGTTGGACAACAACTTCAGAAACTTTATACATCCACGTATGATAACAGCATCCTAAGGTTAGCAAGGAATATCACCTCTAATACTAAGCATGTGTTGTATGGAGAATATAGGTTGCTACCTTCAGGAAGGAGATATGGTGTACCAGCATACAAAAAGGTCAGACTAAAGAGGTCCTTTGTCCACCAGTCGACCTTGAGGCTTAATCAGGAGTCGTAGTGGCCACAGGATAATCTAAGCGGTGGATATTGCTCTTGTCTTCATGTCTTTATGTATGTAAATTGTCTTGTTCTTTGTGTTATGTCAAATGTGTGTACGTATATGTGTTCTGCATACTTGGCTGCTGTGTCGCAAGACAAATTTCAGTGTGAACTGACAATAAAGTACTATATCATATCATATCATATCATATCATATGGAAAGAATGTCTTTTGTTTTATGCAGTATTGCGATGGCCCTTGATATTTTTGTTTGTAATTGATTTATATGGGGATTCCAGCTTAGCGTATGGTCAATAACCACGCCAATACATTTATTTTCATAGACTCTCTATTTGTACTGTATCTATCATAATTTGTATATTTTGTTCAATTTGACGATTTCCAAATTTTAGTTTTATTTAGATTTAATGATACAGTAGTTTATTTGCATCAAACCATATTTTTATTGTTTTTAATTTCCTTTCCACTGTATCCAGAAGATGCTTCAGGTCTGTGCCAGAGCAAAACTAGTTTGTATCATCGGCAAACAAGACACAATCCAGCTTCTCGGAGACATTGCATATGTCGTTAATGTATAAAATGAAAAGCTTTGACCCCATGACGGATCCCTGTGACTGTTGATGATTTAGATGCATTTTTAATAATTTGTACGTATTGAGTTCTATTTTCTAGATATTTTTTTATCCATGCATTTGAAATCCCTCTGATACCATATCTATTTAATGTATCCAGTAGTCATTTTTGATTTATAGTATCAAATGCCTTTTTTAAATTGGTGTTGGTAGATAGCAAGATTCCACTTACTACTTTGCTCCCAATGTCATTGGTAAAGATGTTAACAATCAAAGTCACACTATTACAAGTTATTCTTGTTGGTTTTAAAATAACAGGAAATAGGCTTAAACTATACATTGTATCCACAAAGTTTTTTGTGTTCTTTAGCATTTAATAGATTCACATTATAATCACCAGCTATGTACTGTACACCGTCTTTCTTTCAATAATTTTGCCAAATGGGTCATTCATCTTGTCATTGAATGTATTAAGACATGATCCCGAAGTTCTATATACACTAATTATTATACTATTTTCATTTGTTTCACATATATTTCCACTGTAATGATTTCCATGATATTTTCCATGGTTAATGAAATTTTTTCAATTACTTTGCATTTAAGATCATGATGTACGTACAAGGCAACTCCTCCATACTCATCGTTAGATCTGTTCATTGTGAATAATTCATATGGTCTAGTTCAACATCGGCCATGTTTGACTTTTTGAGAGCCAGGATTCCGATATGGCAATAACGTTGAATGTGTTAAACTGTTTTAAATAGTCCTTAATGTCTTTAAAGGTGTAATGAAACGGAAATGGTGGACATTTTATTTTGAAGTTTCAAACGGTTTCAAGTTGAAACACCGGTCTGAAGTTTCTGAACCAATCAGAGCGTCACATCCCTTCAGGCGATGGGACGGTAGCTAGGGACCGTTGCTATGCTATACGCAGCAGCGTGGTGTGTGTTTGTTTACAAATCAGATAGACGGCCAGCTGTACCAGTTTACTGTTATGTGGCTTATTTCTACCCTATAATGTTTTCAGATACATATAGAGCACCGAAGTCCTGACGTCACTGCCCTCTACTACCAGTAGAGGGCAGTGAGCGCAAAGGTTCCTGTATGTTTTTATAAGCATTGTACTCTCCATAGGGGGATTTTAGATCGCCTCATATAAGAACTGTGTTTGAAAAATAAACCGATCACCCCGGCCTTTTCACTCATATGGATATGAAGCATCGACTGAAGGTGGAAATGTACAAATACTAGAATTTCGCCGCCCTTCGGGCGGCTCATCCTAGTTCCGTTGCAGCGCAATGGGAAGAAGGAAATTGCGAGATTTGACAGACTCCACTTCATGTTTCAGCTGTGTTTTTAAACCCAGTATTGTGCCCTTCACATGTAGTAACGGATGGGTATTATTATTATTATTTGTTGTATTTTATTTTCACATCAAAGCAAATTAAATTAAATTAAAATAAGCGCGACATGAGGAGATAGCCGTGGATCGACGCGGAGGGTAAGTCTGTGTCGTGTTAGTGTGTTTAGTGGGTTGTTGCAGTGTGTGTTGCAGTGTGTCAGTGACGTAGTAGCTGGTGCCTTTTGTTCCTGGGTTGCGCACAGCTTTTTGGGCACACCTTTTCAATTGTATAATAGATACCCAAAGAGTAACAAAATAAGCGTTAGAAACGAGCCAAACAACCCAGAGACTACATTTCCGGGTAGGCTGCTTCTGCCCGCAGCCCGTCGCACAACAGAAACTGAACGTTAATTACGTTTATTTTTATTTTTATTTTATTGATATATAATGTATCGTGGTTAGTACGAGTCGAGTCACCACCAGCTGAGCTTACGTCAACGAGGAATCTCAGGAACGCAATATGTTGACAGCTGGGCGTGACGTATATGCTCAGCGACATTGCATTCATATGTAGTTTCAAGGCTTTTGCGGTCACATTAATTCCATTTTCTCTAGAAACTGGCTGTATCAAATATGAATGGACATCATTAACGACGCACAGCCACTCCCCTGACAGAAACGCCGAGGTGGTCGGTTTATTTTTCAAACACAGTTCTTATATGAAGCGACCTAAAATCGCCGTTTGGGGATCTCAATGCAAATAAACAAATACATGAACCTGGAGATTGACGACCTCTACTGAAAGTGACGTCAGACTTCGGAGCTCTATTCTAGCGTGATGATTAAGTTGAAACCGAGTAATACACTATCTGGATGTTATCTTGAATGGGAATAAAAACGGAGGATTTCTGTAATCAGTAGCAGCTGTGTGCTGCACGGATGGGCATATGGGGAATTAAACGGGTGAGATTCATTTTTATTGGCTTTTATCGATGTGGGCCTCGACACGTCATCACGCAGTACGTTTTCGTTTTCAGGAAGTAATACAAAATATATTTTTATGGACTTTTGATATAAATATTTTTTTGGCATCCATTGTTAGGTATGCCCATATGATGACCACGGAGATGGTCTAAAAGTGTGAAAAACTTAATTTTTCATTTCACTACACCTTTAAAGTTTTTATAGAGACTTATGCTGTTGAAGTGTATCATTGACAAGCTACCGTCCATTTTTCCATTTCCTTTAAACTGTAACTCAGTGTAGTACTCACAGTACCAGTTGGTGTCGTTGTAGACGTGGTTATCCGGGTCAGTGTTATTTCCAAGTTCATACGACTTGTATTATGTGAAGTCAAACATTTCTAAGTTCAGCTCCTCATAGTTCTGTGCAGTCACTGCAGCGTTATAATCCACATCCTACGGTCCAAAATCATGATCATCGAAAGGAAAAGAAAAGTCATTGTCCCTTATCGTGTCCATCATTCATTGTTTGCATGACTTCGGCTAAACGTAGCCGGACTGGCCATCACCCTCTCCCGACAGGTATGTTCCATGCTGTTGTCCGTCACAGTCAATGTCAAAGTCATTATTATTTGTATTCGTCCAATTCCTGGAGATGGATGCCTGATCACAACGACCTTGGCTTCCTCTGGTGTGCCATTGAGTTGCAATTTCGCGTCCACGTTGCCGCGTTATTTTTTTGTCAGATGCTCATTCATGAATACTCCACTTCCCTCCAGTTTCCTCCACTTCCTCAGTAGCTCAATTTTGTGTTTGCGATTCACAAATGTCACTATTATGGCTGGTATTGAACTGCTGTTATTTTTGTTTTGTTTTTTTTGTTTTTGGGGAGGGGTGTGACATGCAGCGATTTGGTCGCTTCTTTACTCACAAAGAACGCTACGACTTGCTGCTCCAGTGATTGTTGTTCTTCTGGAGGGGGCTCGTCAGAGTCGGCGCGTTACCGCCGGTCTCCATAGCTCTCGCATAGCTCCTGTGTGTGGTTTTCAATCTGGTTACAATTACATCTTCCATTCGGGTATATAGTTCAAGGTCATCCACTCTACTCTCCAGGAGCTCAATTTTCTTATCTTTCTCTTTCACCAGATTCTTTAGTTCTGTGATTTGTTCCACCAGGTTCATTGTCATTTCTAGTTGTTTGGACACTTTATACCTACCAAACCTTCAAGCCAGGCAAAAATGGGAGACTGACAAGGCCAACTTGGATTTAGGTCAGATTGTGATGATAGTTGACCCTCAACTTCCCCGGGCACCATGGCCTATTGGAAGGATCACTGAAACCTACCCTGGAAAGGATGGAAAGGTTCGCAGCGCTAAAGTAATTATTCAAGGCAGAGGATACATACGCCCTGTTTCCAGACTAATCCCACTCCCTGAAATCACAGAAGAAACCAACTGAACGTATTTGCTGCACCTTACAGTTTTGCTGCCACAAACTGTAAGGTTAACTTCTGCTCCGCTCCACAAGGAGACTCCACAATGACTCAGGAGGTACCTGTGGCAGTGCCTCACTGCCTCCATCTCACTTCCTCCCTATAAAGCAGGCCTGGATGCTCACTTGTCCCTTTGTCTTCAAACACATGCACAGCCACCTTTGTGTTTGCTGTGTGCATGTTGCAGATGCTTGCCAATGTGTCTTTTGATCTTGTATCAATAACAACATGGCAATCATCTTGTGAAACCCAATGATTATCACCTTTCATGATTATCCTGCAAAAACCTGGATAATTGAAATCCCTGTTTCCTGGTGGTTTGTGGCTCCAGTTTGAACTTTATAACCTAACAGAGACGATCCGCATAACTTTTTTATCGTTTTGGCCTTTCATCTACACTCTGCCGACCAAAATGGTGAATGAATCCGTTCATTTTTTAAACCGGGTCCCAGAGTGGATGAATTTGAAACCGCAACTTTTGCGCCACTGTGTGGACATCCAAATCCGCATATTTCCTGAACAGATGACGCCATAGCACAACAAGGCGCATGCGCCACCTACAAACAGGAACAACAACACTATCAAAGATGGCGGCGCCCATCCCCGTTGCGTTTGTTCTGCAAAACATAGTTAGCGCAATAGGGCTTTTGCAGCAAATTGTACTGCTTCTAGACTACCACCGCCAGCAGCAAGTGGAGATGGAGAACAACATACATAACATGTTGTTAAATCCACCGCGGAGAAGAACGAGAAGGGAAACCAGGCGAGAGTTTTGGGTGAGACCAGGCAGAACCAGCCAATGATGGTGGGACAACCTTGTCAACGGGATTGCGGTGGATAAAGAAAGGTATGAGAACTTTCGAATGTCCAGAGCCTCTGTCGTTGCCCTGTCCGAAGAACTCCGGCCATATATCGAAGGGGAAACAACATACATGAGGGCACCGATTGATCGACTTAAAAAGGTTGCTATACTACTGTATCTTCTGAGCGATGAGGGAAGGCTACGGAAGACGGCTAACGCTTTCGGCGTGTCGCGATCGTCTGTGTCGTCGGTCATTATAAGGAATGTAAGCAGAGCGATTGCCATCCATCTCGGTCCAAGATACTGTACATCAAGCTGACCGAGGCAGAAGATCTGGTTGAGGGCTTCCATCGTGTTCATGGCATGCCGCAATGTTTTGGGTCAGTGGACGGCACCCACATTGAAATCAAGCAGCCAGTTGCCAACTTGATGGACTTCATCAACACAAAAGGGTTAGGGTTCCCCTAATGTACAGGCCACCTGTGATAGTGTGATTACAAGTAGGCCTATAGCTTCATCGATGTAGTGATAAAGTGGCCAGGGAGTGTGCATGATGCACAGATCTTTGCAAATTCACAGCTAAATAAGGACTTAAAGGCTGGCAAGATCCCTGCTATGAGAAAACAGATTTTGGACGACGAGGATCCAATACCAATCTTTCTTCTTGGTGACCCTGCCTACCCATTGCTGCCTTACCTGATGAAGGAATATTCTAACGGTGGGTTCACACCTCAGGAACAGTACTTTGGGCTATCTTTGTGTAGAGCACGTATGGTCATTGAGTGTGCTTTTGGTCGCCTCAAGGCCAGATTTGCCGCACTTAAAAGGGCTATGGACATAAACATGGATGACCTGCCTTATATGTCATTTACACCTGCTTTGTCCTCAAGGAGTGTGTAGATGATAACACTGTTGGCAACAGGGACTCACAGCCTCTCACACAGTGCAATCGCTATGTCACTGACTGCAATGAGACAGAGGGAAAGAGGGCGAGGAGAGTGCTCACACAGTACCTTGACCCTTAAGGACTGCCTGAAAGACAGGCTGATGTTTTTAAAATAATTAATTAATTTCGATGTTTTTCAGGCCCAGGATCCCTTAGCTGACCTGAATGAAGATGAAGCAGGGGCCCCCACTATGTAGGCTACTGTATAAAATTGTTTCACATTCAACATTTGTTTTCCTATATTGCTGACTATGGTTCTGACAATGATACTGACATGAAACTACTGACTAGAATGCGGGTACAGTTCAAGTGAAAGGTACAGGTAAATACCATACGAAAAAGTCCTTCTGCACACCTACAAAGGACAGGTGCGTCGGATAACAGGAAACTGATAGGTAGAAAAAAGAGAATCCCGCACACTGTCTTCACTTAGGTTGGTTTTTATTGCAACGTTTCGGTCGTCAGACCTTCATCAGGCATAAAGCAGTACTGACAAATAGTCAGCATAAATAC
Organism: Electrona antarctica; assembly: GCF_951216825.1. Taxonomy (NCBI): domain Eukaryota; kingdom Metazoa; phylum Chordata; class Actinopteri; order Myctophiformes; family Myctophidae; genus Electrona; species Electrona antarctica. The sequence continues at coordinate 49,469,164 of NC_136789.1, read as the reverse complement.
ATCTCTGAGATCAGCGGGGGCCAATCAAATGACACACACCAATCCGTTACCATGGAGAGGGACTGCCCACAGGTGAGTACAGGTGGTATATTTTTTTCCATGATAAAAGGAACATTTATAAATATACACAAAATAGAATAAGATAGCTACAATAGAATAAATCAATCAGTATAGTAAAGGCAATATACAATGAAAATTGAAAACCTTTTTAAATGTACTGACTGCGGAATGAATATTGGACAATTATATTTAAATAAAACCCTGGAGGGCATAATGTCCAATACATGTACTGGGGGTCAGACCTAATAAATTACAGGTATAAGGGTCTGTACTCCAAAATACACTACATTGACATCACACACAATGACAGCGGGAAATCAAACAGACTAGAACCAAGATATCAAAAAATCAAGAAATAAATAAGGAGGTGAGAAAACCTCAAAATTCACAACATCACATTTAGTAAGAATTCATCATTTAAACCTTTTGGGGCTAAGGTGTCGCAAGTGAAAATCCAATATGCCTCACGTCTCTTAAGGAGAAGGTCATGGTTTCCGCCTCTGGGTGGCAGAGGGACCATCTCCATGCCAACAAAGCGTAAGGTGGATATGTCATGTTTCATGTCATTAAAATGAACGGCAACCGGGTAATCCCTGTCGTTTCTGCGAATAGAGCTTTTATGCTCGCTGATACGCGTTTTTAGCTTCCTAGTAGTCTTGCCAATGTATGCAAGACCACAGGGGCAACGTAGCATATAAATCACATGGGTAGATGCACATGTGATGACACTTTTGATAGGGACGGATTTGCCTGTTTGTGGGTGACGGTAAATACCAAACTGCTACGAGGATGAAACCAGAAGAAACTATCACTGTATTAGGACCATCATGTCTTGTTTACGTTTACACATCTTTTCCATTCATGTTTGAGTAATATTAATGGTCTGATGAAGTATGGAAGTAGAACACATTAGTGGAGTACACTGACGTTTCATAGCCGAACAATAAAGTGTAAACAAGAGTACTTTGTTTTTTCTCCAATTCCTACTTTTGATGTGATTATGGGTCTAGTATACTCCACATGTTGATGTCCAACCTCTTTATGTATGTAATTTGGTCTTTTTCCTCTACTTTTGCCTCTACTACACGTACAAAACCCAAAGACAACCCCCCTTTGTGTATTACTAGATATTCAGCCATGGGCTTTGATTTTAGAAAGATCCTTCATAAACATTGGCACGTTATTGCCAATGTCTAAATACCCCCAAAGTGGTATTTAGACGTTCCCCTAACCTTAGAGACCAGTTGGTTCGTTCTTATACACCCCCCACCACTAATCGTACATTTCTATCAGACATCCTCCTAGCAACTACAAGTGTTCTAACTATGCTCAATGTAGCTTCACCACTAAAACCAAGTGCTTCACAGTTCACACATCCTCATAGTGGGAAAGAGATCTCTATTAGAGGCACCATTACATGTTCCACTACTGTGGAACCCCTGTGGGCTAGCCTACATTGGCAAAACCAATAGGGCCCTACGCACGAACATAGAAGTAACATCAGATGTGGAGATGTGCGCTCCCCTGTGGCAGTCCATTTTAACAAAATGGGACACAATATCTCTTCCCTACGTTACTTGGGCATTGAAAAAGTGGAAAAACCTTTTTTTATTATTATATCTATAGTTTAAACACTATGGCCCTCATTTATCAACCGTGCGTACGCCAAAATATGGGTGTACGCCGAAATTACCGCAATGTTCGGCATTTACGATTTGCGCCAAAGTTTGAAATTGATCGTGTGCCAAGATAGAAATCACGTCTGGTCGGGAACTGTCGTACGCTTTGTCCTCACCTGTTTTTCTGTCGTAGAACAGCGGAGCAGCATTGTTTGACCAGCTGAGAGGCTGTCACAGGCATCTAAACATATGTAGGCTGTTTATATAAAACTGTATAGGTATGGGCTAAATGTAAAAAAAAAAGTAAAAGAATACATCAACGATGTGTCTTTGTGTCATATGAAATTAGGAGATTTCCAACTTTACAAGCAAGCAATTAAAATTGCGCAATTAAAAACAATGTTGCAAGGTAATAAGGTATGCTAAGCCATTTAAACAGTGTTTTGCATGAGCTCATACATGCGAGGATTTGGGCTGAAATATTTGTGCTGAAATATTTCCATGACGGGACGTTGGAGAGTACTATAGTGCAGTGGTGCAGCTGCGGAGAGTCCCAACGTGGGTAGCCTACTGTAGCCTAAGCTACAGCAGGCCGATGTCTTTCTGGAGTTACGGTATGTGCAATCTCCTCCTCGTTTAATAAACCCGACGCGTCGCTCGAATGCCAAATGTACCGTGCCAGCGCAAGTGGGAACCGCATCGGAGATAGGTAGACTACCCAGCCAGCCCACCACCACCACCAGTGCCAGCCACATGAGGCTATACGGTTTTGGCTGCACATTCATATATTGACAGTTGACAGCCCCCCCACTGCAGCGACTAGCGACTGCGAGGCAATCTAAATAGACTCTCGAACGTGCGGTGCATGGTCAGTTGGTCACGGTGTCACGGACGGACCACAGTGATAGAGAGACAGACAGACAGGACAGGAGGAGCACCTATGCAAAACAGCAGCGTGTGTGTGCCTATTTGTTATTTAATTCATGGTTCACAGGTTCAGGTTTTCGTTCACTAATATATCTTCAAGATAGAAATCCGATTTGCTTAAATAAGTCTAAATGCAGACAGGTCACATGGAATCCGATTTTTTCAAATGTGACTTGAGTCACATCCAGAGGTGGTTTCAAATCCGATTTAAATCCGATCTGAGGAGATCTGTCTCAGTCTGAATGCAACGACCACATGAAGTGACCTGAGTCACATATCAAGCTGTCCAAACGTCACCCGCAGCGCGACCCGAGCGCTACTAACATGACGTCATTACAGAGCACGAGTAGTATTTTAATTTAAGTATTAAACAAGAGACAGAGAAAAACAACCAAACGAGTGCAAAAGAAAACAAGCGACAGGACAGAAAAGAGAGGAAAACAATAGTGCAACACATGTTTGTTTTATAGGAATAATGTATCTTCATTATGTCAGCACTATACGGCGGAACCGTAGTGTACCAAAGTCCTGATGTCACTTGCTCATCCCCTAGTCCAGGGTCACAGAAGTTTCATTTTGAATAGTCTCATATAAGCATTGTGGTTCAAAAATAAACAAAGACACTGCACAATAAAATCATTTGATCGCTAGCAGCCGGGTAAAACACATGTAATAGTAGCGTGCACTGACTACAGCTAAAATGTTTATTTATTTTTATATATTTAGAACTGGCATCAGATGAGGAGGAGGAGGATGAAGTGTCAAGACTGCGATGGCGTTCTCCGACACTGAACCGGATTCATTCATTCATTCATTTCAGGGGGGGGGGGGGGGGGGGGCAGTTTTTGGGTGTTTTTTTTTATTTAGCCTACTCACACACACACACACCGTCAAGAACTGGGTTTGGGGACATTGGGGAGGAGTAGCTCTGATCCATAGCTCTAAATGCGCATTTAGAGCTATGGATCAGAGCTAGGGGAGGAGTAACTGTTTTGTATGTAGGCCTATTTATTTTCTGTAATATTTATCATTTTATTATGTTAGTAGTCATACAAAATAAAATACGCTTTACAATGAGTTAGACCTGTCATGGCTATTTTGTTCACTATTGTGAGGTTTATTGTATATGACTAAGCAAGTTTCAACTGTGATTTACTTTTATTTTATTTATTTTTTTAATAATACAGTATACATTCAAGTCTATATTTTGATACATATCATGGGCACCAAGTCATATCAAAACAATGTCCTTGGATGTGTTTTTTATCAAAACTGTGTTTCTTCATAACAGGTTTTTGAGATACATGCATGAATAGACAAGGTACTGGTAAGACTATGTAAACATGGTATATATCAAAATGTGCGTTAGAATGTCTAAATTTATCCAAAAAAGAATTTGAGTTTCTATCACGTTCTAATTCAGAGTTGTAAGCAGTTATAGCTGGATTGGTCAGAATGGTCATGACTGACCATGCTATTTATTTATTTATTTTCATTCATTAATGTGGGTCCAATGTGTGTATGTGAGTGATATTGATCAACGGGCTGACGGCATTGCAAACCGGAAAAAAACAACTCGGTTACCACGGTAACAAAAGAAGATATGTCGATGCAGGACGGCTTTGCGTTGAGTTGTTAAAATCAGTCTGAATGCACAGATCGGATCTGGTCACTTGCAAACGGTAGTGTGAATGACGGATTCGGAAGATCGGATTTGAGAATTTTTTTTTTTTAATCGGATCTGACTTTATGTGACTGCAGTCTAAAGCCGGCCTAAGACAACACGACAGCAGGCACGGATTAACAATGGAACTAGGTGGAGCTTAAAGGACCACTTCACCACTTTTCAACTCCTCTTCCTATAATTGGTCCTCACTAATGTTCATGATAAAATACTACAATTATTGTCTCCACCAGGCCGAAGGCAAGGGGAGAGAGTATGTTTTGCACTCCGTCCGTGTGTGTGTGTGTCCGTCCTTCCGTCCGTCTGTGTACAGCTAATCTCCGGCACCGTTAACCCGGTCGATGCCAAACTTTGTACACACACTCCCTGGATGCCAACGATGAACCTCTGCCCCACATTTTCCAGAACGGCCTGTTATAGCGCCACCATGAGGCAGCTTTTCACATTTTTCACCTAAAACTGCACCGATCTGCGTGAAACGTTGCATGCACACTCCCTAGAGGCCAAGGACAAACCTTTGACCTGCATTTTCCGCATCTGCCTTTTATAGCGCCACCAGGAGGCCGACTTTTGTAAAACACATTTTTTGATATTACTCCTCCAGATTCTGTCCAAAAATCTCACAAATCGTTACACAGTATCTCTATAGTCATGTGCTCAAGTCGGATCTGTCCGATATTTCATATTCCATCCTAATTGGCTATAATTGGCTTTCACAGTTTGCAAGATTGCCTCGTTTTGAACGAAAGCCTCAAATCATGAACGCAGCATGCAATTTACGTGAAATCTTTCACACATTTTCTTTCTAGGCTGAGGAATATATCCCACCCTTTTCACATTGGCCTGTTATAGCGCCACCAACAGGTTGATTTTTGCAAAACACATTTTTGGAACAAAATGCCTCAAATCATCCAATTGTCATCAAAGGCGTATGAAGAAATGGCACCCTTTTCACATTGGCCTATTATAGCGCCACCAGGAGGCCACAACCTGACCTGCCCTTGTGGAGACCTGTGCCCCGAGCGGCACTTTTTCTAGTTTTCTACTCAGTCTGTGTCCCATAAACCCGTTACCAGTGACATCATCAATGGGGAATCCATGCTAATAGAAACTGCAAGCTTTCTTTTCCTGAAAAGTTGCAATGCGATAATGGAAGCCATTGGTCTCACGATAATACAAATCTTAATATATTTTAAAACAAACCAATGACAATGATGTCACTGGTGGACGCGTGTCTGAACTGCCCACAGCCCTCGTATGAGACACAGACTGATAGTTAGGTAAAGTTACCTTAAGTTGTGGCAAATCTGGGGAAAAAATGCTTACCACTAGCTTTCTTCACAGATGTGTTCATAAAGGTGTCTACTATCACAGAAAAAATTGTTCCAACCCAACTCCCTTGGGAAACTTTGTGACAGCTGCTGAAATTTGGGGTACCATACAATACATTATAAGGCAACATTTTATAAATTCCAATATGCTTTAAGTAGCATGTGAAGTGTCAAACTAGGGTGTTTACATGATTCTGAATCCATTCCAAGCATTAGTCACCACATTTGGGCATATTTGGGCAAGTGGCTATGGCCAAACTAGGGAGTCAGCCCATGTGCTGATTTAATCACATTTGTGATGACGGCTATGGCCATTTTTAGCCCAAGGAGTGTTTTTCGTGCAAAACTAATGCTTGGAATGGATTCGGAATCATGTAAACACCCTAGTTTGACACGTCACATGCTACTTAAAGCATAATGAAATTTATAACATTTTGCCAGCAGCCAGCCAGTATTGTATGGTACCCCAACTTTCAGCAGCTGTCACAAAGTTTCCCAAGGGAGTTGGGTTGGAACTAATTTTTCTGTGATAGTAGACACCTTTATGAACACATCTGTGAAGAAAGCTAGTGGTAAGCATTTTTTTCCCAGATTTGCCACAACTTAAGGTAACTTTACCTAACTATGAGTAGAAAAAAATGGTTGCGTTTTATTATGAACCAATGTTCTCGTAGTGCCTTTGTATTACTCGAACACCACCCACCAGTTCCAAAAACCTAAGGCTGTGGACTATTGTTTGTGACTATTGTTTGTTTGTGTGTATTGTTTCTCTCTCTCCAAATCTCTCTCTCTCCAAATGGAAAGCCAAACTGAGCAGGACGGCCACCCTGGGACCAGCTCCGGAAGTTGAGCCCATCCCTGACCCTGGCAGCAGTGCAAGCCAGGAGCCAGCGCCAAAAAAGGCCAGCTCCAAAAAAGCACCTAATCAGGACTTTCTGCCTGAGGTGGAGACGCCGCCCTTTCGCAACGCCGAAGACAGACCCATGCTTATTGAGCCCTCGTTCGAGGAGGTGGAGGATGTCGACCCTGACACTGCAAGCCAGGAGCCAGCGCCAGTGCCAAAAAAGGCCAGCTCTAAAAAAGCACCTAATCAGGACTTTCTGCCTGATGTGGAGACGCCGCCCTTTTACGACGCCGAAGACAGACAGTTCATCATGGAGCGCTCGCGCGAGGAGGATGACGACCCTGATTCGTCCTTTATATGGCCTCTGCCGGAGAAAACGCAAAGGTTGATCCTCGAGCGACAGCAGCAGCAGCAGCAGCAGCCGCCGCCGCCACAGCAGCCAGCAGAAGCAGCAGCCAGCAGAGTTCCAGTAACAGCAAGCGCCAGCAGCAGCCAGCAGAGTTCCTGTAACAGAAAGCGCCAGCAGCAGCCAACAACCAGCCAGCGCCAGCAGCAGCAGCCAACAACCAGCAAGCGCCAGCAGCAGCCAGCGCCAGCAGCAGCAGCCAACAACCAGCAGTGCAAGCCAGCAGCCAGCCAGAACAAAATAACAACGCAGCCTGTACCCCCAAGGCCTGTAAGGTCTACATGGGATCTAACCTTTCTGGCCGAGACGGAGACGCCGCCCTATGAGGACAGCCCGTTCAACATGGAGCGCTCGAGCGAGGAGGATGACGACCCTGACAGAGTTCCTGTAACAGCAAGCGCCAGCAGCAGCCAGCGCCAGCAGCAGCAGCCAACAACCAGCAGTGTTTGTGTGAATGAGTGAGGAGTGACTGATAGATGACCAGCTGGGGTGAATGTGGGATGAGTAGTGATTGAGTGAGTGGTTGCCAGCTTGTGTGAGTAGACTGAGTGGTGAATGTGAGTGGCTAACTACCAGGTGGACCATGCTGGTGATTGGCTCCTCTGACCAGGCTCACCTATAAAGCTGCCTGTTGTCAGTCCTTCTGATGTCTTCCTTCTAGCCAAGTTCCATGCACCAGCACTTGTAGGGGTGGGTTGTATGTAGGGGTGGGTGACCTTTTTGTCAACTTTGTATTTTGATTTCCGTTGTTTGTTTGGAGTTGTGTTTTGTGTTATGGTCCCCACCCTGAGGTATTGTACCCTGAAAATGCATTTTAACTTGAATAAATCCTACAGCCATAGGATTTTAACCATGTGTGGCCTGACTGAATTGGGAACTGGGTAGGAGGGAGTCCATTTTAATGTTGCGACCCAAGGTTGCCCTAGACTGGGTTGTAATGAGGACGAAGAGATGTTGAAAAGTGGTGAAGTGGTCCTTTAAGCGCCAGGGCCCGAAGCTTGCAGGGCCCAGTACGAGACTATAGGTACAGCTGTTGCTTCTGTCGAAAAATATAACGCAACACAGGAACCCCCGCTAGTGTTTTTGGTCGTCTGACAGTTTCTGTAGCAGTTGATTTTCCCTCGGTCACAGAAAAATATAACGCAACACAGGAACCCCCGCCAGTGTTTTTGGTCGTCTGACAGTTTCTGTAGCAGTTGATTTTCCTTCGGTCGGTTTTTGGGGGGGAGTCGGCTTGGGGTGGGTTCCCGACGGCTGCGCGTTGCTTCCTCCTCCGTCACTGACAGAGGGGAAACGAGTAAACGACGCCGTCAGAAGCCCCCTCGCTCAGGAAGGCCCCCTCGCTCAGACCGACCAACGTGTGTTGTTGAGACAATAACATACAGCCTATATGTAAGCCAAAAGGAATATAAACACAAGACCTTGGCGCACAACTTCATATTTACCCTGCTCTAATGCAACAAAAGTGTGTTCTTACATCCTCCATTTCATGATTTCAGCACTCTGGAGTAAATTAATTGAATTGCTATTATGAAAGTTTTCAGTGACGTTGCACCCACAACTTGGTTGCATTGTCATCAATAATGAATCTGTCTTTATAATATTAATATAGCATGTTGGCATTGTCTCATTTGTCTATTGGTGCACACATGTTATGTGGACCATGTAACAACATGGTCAACAGCACTGTTTGCAAATGTAGCTACATTTGTTGGCCACAAAGACAATTTAGACAAAATATGCTGCTGCCTGCTAATGGAGCTTGTAGATATAGGCTAATTATTTTTCGGGAAAATTGCAGATAGTTGAGTGGACCAGTTCCATGTCAGTCTTGCCAGAACAGAGATGGTGACTTTAGTAAATCTGAAAAACGGTATTAACACCAAAAGTGGAGCTTTTCAAAGTCTTTCTCAACCGTCCGGTTCTGTATACATTCTCCTATTAACACATTAAGCGGCCAGGGTTATTTAATCCATTACATTCATGCGCCCAGTCGATTTATAAACACAGATCCCTTTTCCGGACGGACCGGCGGAAGTGGTTGATGTGTGTGTAGCAGCTAACAATAGCCACACCACTCTAGAGTCGATCGACAACAACGGGAGACACGAATAAATCTATCGAGACTAGCGACTGGACCGCGGAGCGCCGTCTAACACAGGATCTTTTTTCATAAAAAGACGGGATGATTTAGATCGCGAGTTATGAACGTTTTAAGATTTTCGTTTTCATCAGCTAAACAGGGGAGGGAGTTTTTCGATGACGTCTCACTCTTGCGCGTCACCGAGGAGAGCCCAGCAGGCGCGCCTGGGCTATACAGCGATGCGATCCGTTCTCGTATCAATAAACTTCGTCTTTTGGACAATACTTTGTCCTGAGCGTCGGGCGCTACTAGAGACATGCAAGCCCGTCGGGACCCGACGGGATTTGTACAGTGCAGAAACTGCAGATACATAACGTAAGTGTTCTTATTATCGTGGGTCTGGGTTTTATAATGCAGCGTGAGTCCGCGATAGCCGATCTACAAGCTCACAACGCGTTGCGCTGATTGACAGTGCACGTGCAGCAGTAACTGTATAAAACTATAATTAAGTAGGCTACTTTTTAGTGTGATGTTATTGACTTCTTGTTCTTAATGTGGGTTTATCAGCAGCTGTAAGAGTGGCTGCTGCTGCTGCATCCGTGCACCAATAAAGCGACCGCGGCGGCACGCATGCTAGAAATAATAAATACAAATATGTCGGGCTTCGGGCCGGGGCCGGGCCGTTTCTGGACTTTACCAACGGGCTTAGGGCCGGGCCGGGCCTTAACTCCACGGGCCCAGGCCGGGCCAGGGCCTATATTTTAGGCCCGTGCAGGGCTCTAGGCGCTACTAATAGAAAGGACAAAGAACTTCGTCCTGGGCGTTCGGGGTGTTAAGCAGGCAGCTTTTTGTTTCGCTTGTAAGCTATTCAGGACCTAAATAGCTTTTTTCAGGAAGGTATGATATGCGTGGTGCATCAATCAGCTGTTTGGCTGTTGAATACAGTATAAGAAAATACATGAAACAGCATCGTGTTGTCCCCATCTCATCATTGCCATGCATGTTTCTTGTTAATGACTGTATTAATAACCATAAAGTAATCTCCTAGTCCTTACATAATTTATTTATTTATTATTTTTTTCAACATATAATTGAAACAATCCCTTAGTAGGCCTACATACATGTCAACGTAATAATAATAATGACAATAATAAACAAAATCTACAACATACGTAACAAAAACAGACAGACATTGTGCATTTCCTTCATTTCTTTCATGTGTTTGATCTTTGTTTTCACCTATCTTTTTAGATAATCTGTGAAGGGAGTCCATGTTTTTATGAATGTCTTGTGGGATCTGATTCTCTCCATTTGTATGATTACAGTCATCTCATTAAGCCACTTCATAAATCAAGGAGGAGAGGATGATTTCCAGTCTAACAGAATTATTTTCTTCGCTGCAACCATTCCGAGCATCAGAGCTTTTTGTTCTTCATCTGTATATTTTAAAGCATTCTCTGAGCATCCAAATAAAGCTAATTGAGGGTCAATTATTATAATTATTTTATACACTTTAGAAAACCATTCAAATATCTTTGACCAAAAACTGTGTAGCTGTGGACAGAGCCAAAATTGATGTGTTAGGTTGCCCTCTGCTGTTTTACATCTATCACACATCGGAGAGGTTGAGTTAGGATAGATCCTGTGCAGTTTTGTCTTAGAATAATGCAATCTGTGCATGACTTTATATTGTATTAGCTGATATCTGGCATTAATGGAGCAAGAGTGTATTCTCGATAAACCCTTCTTCCAGATTTCATCATTCATCTCCATTCCCATTTCAGAGACCCATGCTTCGTGGTTGGTAGATACAGGAGTAGTAAAGACAGAAACAAAACGAGAAATAATTTGCTTAGAGTCAGGGGGAAGTTGTAGAAGCTTATTAAAAGCATTGCTCTCTGGTAGGTTTTCAAATTGTGTGATATTCTCTCTGACATAGGCTAATGTCTAATTTGAAGATAACGAAAATAGTGTGACTGAGGTAGCTCAAATTTCATTCTTAACTGTTGAAAAGATGCAAAGCGTTTCTCCATGTATAAATCTCCAACAGTGGAAAGCCCTTTAGTAGCCCAGTCAGTGAATACCCATGAGTCTGATGGTGGAAAGCCTTGCGGCCCATAGGGCAGGAGCCTATCTCCTGTTTCTGTAGCGTGAGGCAGCTTGATGTACAAGTACACCCCCTGGACATGACGCTAGTATGTCGCAGGGACTTACCCCCAATCCAACCCTTGATGCTGAGTGTCAAGCAGGGAGGCACTGGGTCCCATTTTTTAGAGTCTTTGGTATGACCCGGCCGGGGATTGAACCCCGGCCTCCCAGTCACAGGGCGGACACTCTAACCACAAGGCCACTGACCTGGCATTACATACATGCCCAGTAATAGTGTCTGAACACGGGTAGATTCAGTCCACCCATTTCAGTGGGTTTTTGAAGATGAGGTTTTGATATGCGACTAGCTTTGTATCCCCATACAAATGGTAAGATAATGGAGTCCAATTTATTAAAGAATTTTGCAGTGAGAAAAATTGGCAGGTTTTGAAACAAATAAAGAAATCTCGGTAAAGTCACCATCTTAATAGCATTGATGCGGCCCATCATGGATAATGGTAGGATCCTCCAATTTTCAATATTGCTTTTCAATTTTTCAATCGTTTCTCCAAAATTCAATTGAAATATATTTTTTGGGGTTTCTAGGTATTTTAAGCCCAAGGAAAGTGAAGTGGTCCTCGATTAGATTAAATGGCAATGAGGTGATGAAATCTGGGACACAGCCAGTGCCTGGCTGTGTCTTGTGTGTCAGCGGGCAGCGCAGGCAGTGGTGGATATGCGCTGAACGCATGCATGTTAATTAATTCATTACTTGGCTGAATCTGTAGGGCCTTTTGATTTGGTGAAGCGCCTTGAGAGGGGTTGATCCGTCACTGCACGACAGTCTAGCTATTGTCATGGTCTGGCCCTCTGCCTGTCTATTCCCCTCTTTCTATATCTCTCCCTCTGCCCAGTTGTGTCTGTCTTTCCACTTCGGCCACTCCCACTTCCCATTGCAGCCCTCAGTCCTAGTTACACACTTGGTTCCACTCTCATCAGCCCAGCCCATTACAAACCTGTGAACTCTGCTACAATCAACACACCACCTATAAATACTGGACTCATTCCTCAAACAAACTGTCAGAACATAAATCTTTGTCCGGTGCTTCACGTCGTTGTCCCCTGCTCTACCATGATGTTTTGGGTTTGTCATTTTGTATTACTGAAGAGTTTGCATTCTTGGACTTCCTGGTGGCTGCTTCATGCTTCTGAAAGGTTTTGCTTTTTGGACTGGTTTATTGCTTTGCTACTGCTACTGATTTTGTAAGCTTGACTTTCTGTTTAATACACCAGTTATTTTGAACTTCCGTCTGCATTTGGGTTCAGTCTTTCTGCCACCGTGACAGCTATAGTCTGTGCTACTGACTGTTCTCTATAAGGGCAGAGCTATCCAGCATTGTGCCCTTCTATCCCCTCTACTACCTGAAACTGAAACTACCCACAATCTGGGCCTTTCAGTTGTTGGGTCAAACCAACCGTCTTGAGCTCTGGTTTAAGACTATAGATTCACCAACCTCTATAGCCAAAATAAACACAGAAAATATTTCCCAAAGCTTACAGACATCATAATCCATAAGGTAAGTAATCATGTTTTTAGAAAACAACTCTTCATTCATAATACATTATACATTACATATACAAATACACACGCACACACCCTTCATAAGTGGTACGTCCCAATTAGGTTCCTCCACAGTCTATAAAAGGATCCCCGGAATCAGCTGTGACTGTTTTGGATGATAAAACCAAAAACAGGAAGTAAAGTTTGGTTGAGCAATGAGCTTTTACAAAAATCAATCAATGTCAACCGAGTTTTTCCATCATTTGTAATGCATATGAAATATATAAAGTTTAACCAGGATCCAGATGTGACCACAGACACTCTGAATACAAACTAACTAGTAATGTCCTATTCAATATGTTTGGGTGATAATGGTTATTCAAAAGGTAAAGTGATTAATAATAATAAAAACTTTATTTGTATAGCACTTTTCAAAAACAAGTTTACAAAGTGCTCCACATACAATACATAAATAGGCAGTTCAAATCAACAATGGAAATTAACAAAATACAAAAAGAAATGAAAGACAAGATAAAAAAGAGAAAGCAGAAACTGGATGTTCATTCAAACTCATTAAAAGCCTTTCTATAATAGTGAGTTTTTAAGTCTTTTAAAAGTGGACATTGAAGTGGTCTGTCTAATTTCCAGTGGTAGTTGGTTCCACAGCAGTGGAGCCCTAGCAGCAAAAGCCCTGTTACCTTGCGTCACCAGCTTTGTGTTGGGAGGGTCAAGTACAACTTTGTCTGCTGATCTAAGATTACGGGAAGGTATGTGAGGGGACAGGAGGTCAGAAATATACCCAGGTGCCAGTCCGTTTACTAAGTGATTTAAAAACAAACAAGTTCACTTTAAAATAAATTCTGAACACGACTGGTAACCAGTGCAGAGAGGCAGCTAAGGAGTAATATGTTACTGAAACATACAATACTGGGGGTAAAAAGACATAAGTGGGAAAGTCAGTGTGTCTTTACCACATATTTAAACCTTTATTTTGGAAAACCGCTACACAGTTTAATTCGCAGAGATTGGACCAACTGTGCAGGATATTAGAGCTGTTCAGACTTCAGTCTTTCCCCGGCCAGGTGGAGACAATTATTTGAGTTTGACTATTGCAGTCCGAAGAACTTTTAGCCTGTTTCGACTCTTTTCCCTACATTTTATAGACGACATGCAGAAGCACACTTCTTGGGGTACTTGAGGTGAAAAACATAGAATGACACTTAAAGCAGACATCGACTGCCCCCAAGCAGTGTGGTTTGGGGGAGTGCCTGACCTGCAAATATAACAAATGACTGTGTGGCACATCGCTGGGGTTCTCCAAGTGCCAGGACAGAGGGGTAGAAGGTCAAGGTGTGGGTTTGTGATTGTCCATATGTGTTCAAATGCAATGTCCATCTATTTGCCAGAGAATCACTGTGTTTACTTATTTATATCCATAATAATGAATATTTCCCTTAAAAAACCTGCACTATCCACAAGTTTCACACATATTTAATGTATTTGCTAAATAGTTACTAAATAGTACATTTCAAATCGTATCACCAAAATGAACCAATATCGTCCATGTATCGTCAACCATGAATCGTGATACGTATCGAATGACTGTTAAAAATGTATCGTTAGACCCCTAATTCTAACCTTAACTCCTTGGATGCGGAAGCCTGATTTTGGATTTGTGGAGGTGGCTTGGTCCCTCCAGTGGAAATATGTCAACCGATTGACTTTCTTCTCACTGTTTTCGGCTTTGGTGAGGTACCCTGGTTCAACCTCCGGTGAGGTACCCTGGTTCAACCTCCGGTGAGGTACCCTGGTTCCACCTTTGCTATTTTTCTGTATAGGTAACAAAATGAAAAACCATTAAACAAAAATAATGATATAGGCCTATAGGAAAGAGCAACACTACATGCAATCTAGAGGTATAAGAATTGGTGAGCCGTGTGGCACGTCATCACCAATCCTTGATGTTTGACTACCAATTTGTATGTGTTTTGATTTGATAGTTATTCATTTTCATTTCATTTATTTATTTATTTCGAACATATTAAAACATAAATGAACAGGCAATGGAAATAAAGGAAGAACTAGATTTAAAATAATAATAAAACAAGAAATAAAACAAGGGATATCTAATATCCAGCTAATATAGCTAATATCTAATATAGGAAGAAGTTTAGTTAAAAACTTATCGGGTCCTACCCCTTCTTTGTGTATCAAAAAAATAAAATAAAATAAATAGTCAAGCATATACTGTACAAGACAGTCAAGGGTCAAGGTTGACCCTTGAGGACATGCATGTATACACTCACAAAAACGTATGCGTACACACTGTACCCAGCTATTCTATCTTATGTATATATTTATTATATCTGTTTTAAACATTTTTTTAAACTTATTCCATGTTTCACATTGTTTCAATTCGTCTTTGCATTTATTCCACAGGATAATCCCTTTCACTGAAACACAGTGGTATTTTGCATTGGTCCTCACTAACGGCTGATTAAACATACATACCCCTCTCAGATCATAATGACTCTCTCTCTTCTGGAACAACCTCTGGATGTTGTTTGGTAATAATTTGTTTTGTGCTTTATATGTTATTTGGACTGTTTTAATGTCAACCAGATCTATCACAGACAGTAGCCTACATATAGTTTGGTTTGCTGTAGTCAGAAGCAAAGTAAAGGTAAAAATCACAGAAAGTGAGGGGCGCTCTTATCATCGTACAGCATCGTACATCATCTCATTCTGCCCAATCACAATTTGCGTCCTCGCCACCTTCGTCTTCAATGTTTGTGTTTATGCAATGTTTGTGTTTACACAAACAGCCATTCAGAGCATCTGATTGATTGATTGATTGATTGATTGTTTGTTTTGTACAAACGTTGGTAGAATGAGCACAGTTCGAGAGCACAGTTCAAATACAGCTGATATACATTCAATTTCATGATGTTACGTTACCTTTGGTTGTTCTGATTTTGGCTGTAGTGGAGTTCTCCGAACCCGTCGGGACCTGCCTTGATCGAGACATGTTGGCGCCTGGGTGTCAATTTGGTTAACTCAAAGATGGAGATCAGCTAAACCAACTAGTTAGGTAAGGTAATAGCTAGCTAGCAAATGTTACACAAAGCTTATATTATCACTATCATTCAGTGAGAAAATGTACATTTTAGCTTTGTAATATACCTACCACTGTCGTCGTCACTGCTACTGCGTAGTTTCAAACGTTTGTTAGTTTAGCGCGAGCACAAGCAAGCAGTGATTGGACATGCGTGGTGTCAGACTGAACCGTATCGCCATAATGAACCAATATTGTCCATGTATCGACGTAGGACCTTGCTTCAGACTGCAGGAGGTACTCCGCCATATTTGTCCCCATCTAAGACAGGCACAAGAAAGAAAGATTATTGTAAAGAATTGTATAAAGAATTGACGTAATATTGACGAGCTGACTGCTCAACCGATGTCAACCTCCACAGAGTGTCCAGTTAAAACACGAATGATGTCTGTTCAAAGAGATTTATTCCACTTCACACCCACATCAACTTTTCACCACTCTTTTCTGTGTTACACGTGTGTGGTTCTAGAAAGCAAAGAAAAATACAGGGCATTCACAAACCTGACCAATAAAACAATTAACAACTTTGAATAATCAGAAGATGCATGAAATATTAATATGAGCGACATGTAATGCTAACATGAGCGACATTCAAACAACATTTGCATAAGACCATCAAAATAAGAATATGATTAAATCCAGCAAACATTTGTAGCACAAGTGAATGACTTCTCATAATAAGCTACAGCAACATAAGTCTGTTAGCAGCAAATTCAACTAAACAGTACAAATAATAATGGCACATCATTACAAATAGGTACTCACTTTTAGTTGCACGCACACTAACAAAAACACAGAATGTCCAAAGCAAAAGAAACTCAAGCTCTACTGCTTATGAAGAGCCAGAGGACTCAAGAAGAATGACTGAGGCAGCCTGCAAGCCCAGGCACAAGCCCTAATCGTTAATTGACCACACCTGGCTTGTGAGTCAGTGTGACATGAGATCAAAGCAGCAGGTCTAATTGTTGAACGACCACACCTAGCTTGTGGGTCAGGATGACCTGAATATAATGCAGACACTTAATTGCCTAATACAAACACTGCTGACATGAAAGGGCTCTAGGCAGTCAATGAAATTGGCCAATATAGGCAATGCTGATATGTACCAAGCATACTGAAAGAAATGCAACATAGAAATAAAGAACAAATGTTAGTTTGAGGGCAATACTTGCTGGCCTTTTGTACAGCCGCCCACAAATCTGTTATACAGATTTGCTTCTGAAAGGCCATCTAGGTGTCATCCGAAGGGAGGTAGCCTGATGAGTCGGGCCACAGGTCGGTGATAAGTCCGGTCCTTTGCCGAATGGACTCTTCCGTCCGCTCCAGGATAAACGGCTTTCACTGCTCCGATGAGCCAGTGAGCCCTTGAGGCTTGAGGGTCTACAATCATGACCAAGGTTCCAACAGACAAGTCCTCCTTCTCTTTGAGCCACTTCTGTCGGACTTGGATTGCAGGTAGGTAGCGATGGATGAAACAGTTCCAGAACTGGTCAGCTAAGACCTGGCTGTGCCTCCATCTCTTTCGTCCCAGCAGCTCTGATTCCGGATATACCACTTGTGGGAGCGAGGAATCTGGCCGCCCCATGAGCAAAGAGTTTGTAAGGCTCTCTGCCTGAGCGTGTCGGAGAAATCCAAGTTCCGCTTGGCTGAAATCATTGGCTGAATGGCTGGTCGTGTCTTGAGCCGCCCCGCGAAGGGATCGAGCTGTAGCTTCCACTAGTTCCTGGAATGTGTCGTATTGACTAACATCTAGTTGGAACTGTGTAGAGTCAGTCATCACGGCTCCACAGAAGGTTGGCTTCCGCAACTCTTCTGGGACATCAGGTGGCCTCTCATCTGGTTTCCTTGGCCAGGATGATTCTGGTTGCCACAGGAAAGCTGGGCCTTGGCTCCAGTGGTTGTATGCCACTGAGCCATATGCACTCTCCGATGCATCACTGAAGACATGCACACTTCTTCTGCATGAGGAGGTGTCAATAACTGCCTCCTTTGGAGCCACCAACGGAGGTAGGTTATTCTTCCATAATAATGGGGTTGCGTACCTCTTGACTCCATTAACATCCACTCTGACAGTCTTCTCCTCCAGTGTGTGGATAGCTTCCGCATCCTGCCTTGAGCGAGATACTTGTTTTTCACTTTTATAGGGAATTGTGTCCAACTGCCATATCTTCTCGACATGGTGGAACAACTCAGAGGTCGCAGGAGTGACTGAGGCGTGAAGACACTGCTGCGGGGTTAGACTGTGCTTTAGGAGTCTTGAAGGCCCTTGTAGAGCCCATCCCAGCCGGGTCTTGATTGCAGCTGGTGCCCCTGGCGGTCCCAAACGCACTGGCTCAACTGGGATTATGAGGTGCGTGTGGTCTGATCCAATAAGCAACAGTGGCTGGGCACAGTCAATAGCTTGAAGAGGTAAATTCTTGAGGTGACGATGCCTCTTCTGTAGAGCGGCTATTGGATATGAATGTGGCGCAAGGGCAAGCTCCTTAGCTGTGAAGGCTTTGTTGATGCTGAACGTCATATGAGGCTGGTTGGCTGGCGTAATGGAGAATGACACTGTAGCTCCATGGAGGATGCGTATATCCTGCCTCACTGTGCGAAGTGACAGCTCCTCCGGAGTACCTCGGAGCCCAAGCTGCAGAGCAGCTTCATGCAGCAGAATGGTACGCTCGGATCCATCATCGAGCAGCGCACAAGTATCCAGTGAGTGCTCACCATTCCTCAGTATAACTCGGCTCATCTTCAGCAGTACCTTGCTACTACCAGTAGGCCTGTCGATGTACAGTGTCTCTGCAGTAGAAGTCATCGATCGCTTCTCTGCGAGTACTGCAGAGCTTTGGGCTGTGGCGTCCACTGTCCCATTGCCACTGTTGATCTCGTGAAGGACTTCCAGATGGCGCTTGTCACACTTCTTACATCTCGCCTTCAGCGTACATTGAGCAGACAGGTGCTCTCTGCCACATCTGAAACACCTCTTGTTTGACCTGATCCAGGTTTCTCTTTGTTCCTGGGTGAGGATCTGGAAGTTGGCACATTGGTTCAGATAATGCTGAGTAGTGTTGCAGAATGGGCAGAATTTCTTGGACTTCTCCTGAGGTCTCTCTTCAGAGGGTGTAGTCTCATATCTGCCTTTAGGCTGCTCCTTTCCTTCAGATCTTCCTCCCTTGTCTTCAGATGTGCCTCCAACTTCACTGCCATGTAGAACAGTTGCTCTGGATTGAGGCTTCTTCTCCTTCCACTGATCTTTGGCGCTGTGTTGTTCCTTGCTTGGTTCACCAACGAACTGCGTGCTGTCGACTTGCACCCTCATCTCATACTCTAGCCAGTCCGCTAAGTCGAACAGAGTTGGGATGGGAATACGGATGGGGTTGACGCACCTCTTGAAGCTGGCTCTTAGGTCATGGGGCAATTTGGCTAGGAGCCGGGAAACGTGGGAACCACACTTCAGTTCAGTTTGTCCGTTGCGGCCTAGTTGCTCCAGCATGCCTACGAGAGCACGCACTTTAACTCTTTGAGATATTCATGGATTTCTATATAGTTTTTAGACTTCTCTATGGCAGAATGGCGTTTTTGAATGATTTATTGAAAATTCTCTGTTGTGAATGTGTGACAACGAAAGACCTTCAGAGAAAGCTTGGCTTGTCTGCTTCCAGGAAAAAAATGAACTGAGTTGATAAAATGTTTAGTTGTGGTGTTGGAAGCCATTTAAAAGAGCCTGCATTTACACTGGGTAGTGTTTCTAGGACAACAAAAAAAGTTATGACCGGTTGAAGTTTTATTTTCTAAATAACTTTTTTTCTGCTGGGCGTACATAGCCATGCAATATCTCATTTTAAAGGGTGAGTTGTCTAGTTCAATTAAAATAAAATAAAAAGTTTCTCACATGTACCACTGTAGATATTTTGCCATCTATAAATAGCATGGTCAGTCATGATCAATCTGACCTATCCAGCTAAAAGTCCCCCTAGCTCTGAAATGGAACATCATATAAACTCAATTCTTTTTTGGGGTAAAATTAGACATTCTAACGCACATTTTGATATATACCATGTTTACATAGTCTTACCAGTACCGTGTCTATTCATGCATGTATCTCAAAAACCTGTTGTGAAGAAACAGTTTTGATAAAAAACTCATCCAAGGACATTGTTTTGATATGACTTTGTGCCCATGATATGTATCAAAATATAGACTTGAATGTATACTGTATTATAACAAAAAAATTGGGTTCTTACCATCTACCGTTACAGAGTAAATCACAGTTGAAACTCGCTTAGTCAAACCATAAACCTCAGACTAGTGAACAAAATAGCCATGACAGGTCTAACTCATTGTAAAAGCTTGTCTTTTATTTTTTATGACTACTAACATAATACAATTATAATAAATATTACAGAAAATAAATAGGCCTACATACAAAACAGTTGTCCCCAAACTCCCCAGTGTCCCCAAACCACTGCATTCCAGTTGTTCTTGACGGTGTGTGTGTGTGTAGGCTAAATTTAAAAAACAACAACAACTGAAATGAATGAATGCATCCGGTTCAGTGTCGGAGAACTCCATCGCAGTCTTGACTCTTCGTCTTCATCATCATCATCATCATCATCATCCTCCTCCTCCGATGCCAGTTCTAAATATATAAAAATAAACATTTAGCTGTAGTCAGCCCGGCCAATAGCCAGTTGGGGGGGGGGGGACGTAGGCTATCTGACATCATCGTCATCATCATCATCACACGGAGACACACTAAACAATGTACAATCATGATTGTATACAATATACAATGAATGCAATTATCATGCAAGCTCAGACGTCAATGAAACGTCATACAGATCTTATATAATACGCTACTGTTAGCTTCACTCCCCGTCCCCCCTCCGATCCTTGTAGCAACGTCATCATAACCACGCGTTGCTTCAGTAAACGATGCATGTTTGTTCTCCGTCTTTGTAGACAGTAAATAAAAGGAGCGAACATTACTCTAAAGATCAGATCGCCTATAAGGCACGCTACAATATAAAATACTTGTACTGCCATGCGTGCATGCCTGCTACGATACATTTGTACTGCACCAACCAACCCCCCCCTCCAGCCCTTAGCCAGCACCAATGCACCGACCAACACCATTAGCCAGCACCTTCGGTGCTGGCTAATGGCTGGGGGCCATCGTGGTGAGTCATTCTGGCGTCATGATCTGACTAGTAGTAGTAATTATCCAAGCATCTATTTGTAGCGATCATCTTATGATTTCTGATCACTATAGAAGGGCATTTTCTACAATAAGATTACCTCAAAACATTCCGGGTTGATCGTCTTCTTCAATGGTTTCCCGGTATAGCTCATCGGACGACGATGGGGAGACAATGAAAAAAGGAGGGAGGGAGCAGCGAGTCTCGCTGTAAGCACTGGACCAGGGCTACTCCGCCTGGAGAAGGCGACTGGGACGCGTATGGATCAATACTACTACCACAAAACTCGCTCAAATAAATAGTACTGCTTTCAACTTTTTCTGCTAGAAAATCGCTCGGGCGAGACGGCAAACAGGCAAAACAATGAAAACTATGAAGACTCCCTCTGCCCCCACTGTTTACAGGGGGTGGGACCAGCTTCCAATGGCAACACGTACACGTGTGTCACGTGACACGGGTTTTCTGGGTAATGTAGTTGGAATATAAGCTCAGGAATTTAAACAGCGCTTCGGAGCATATTAATATGTTTAGATTCATCAAAAACTGTGAAGACGCCAATTGGCGTCATTGATCATTTACGGAATTCTGATGAAGACGCCAATTGGCGTCTTTCATCTTCTAAGGGTTAAGAGCAAAACTGCGAAAGGCTCTGGTGTCACCAGACTTGATACTGGGCTCCTCCATCAAATTGGAGATCCGCTGAAGTGCAAGCTGGTGAGGTTGACCATACAGCTCTGTGAGTGCCTCCATGGTGTCACTATATGGATATCTACTGTTGCAGTAGGAATCGGCAATGAGCAAAGCCTCCTCCAATTTCAAATGGTCAGACAGGATTTGAAACTTGAACCACTCTGTAGCCTCTGCAGGCAGTAGGTTTTCAAGAGCAACCTTCAACCTTGCGAATTCCCGGGGGTCTTCGTGTACGAAGTACGGAATTGTTGGTTTCGGCCCTTGATAAACTGGCTGCTGCTCTGGCGGCAGATGGTGGCGACGGCGAGCAGGAGAGTAGGACTGCTCCCGTGATCTGCAATCAGCTGATAAGCGAGGACGGCTAGCATGGGATTCGTAGCTGTAATAGTCAGGGGATCTGCGGTCATATTTATAGCGGTCAGGTGATCTATAATATGAGCGAGAGGGCGTTTCTCTGTGACGGTGATGAGGTGGGTCATAATAATGACCTTCAGGGGACCCATCATGGCGATGGTGTCTGCGTGAGTTGCACTGACTTGACCTGGATGATTCAGCCCGATGGCGGTCAGGTGAGACATAATGGCGGCGATGAGGCGATTCATTGTGGCGACTTGCTTGGGCATAGCGGTGGTTACCGTATTCAGTGTTGCGACGGCTGCTGCGTCGGCTATCCGACAATCCCATTCCTGAGAACTCTCCACATACATCATCAACCTGTTCATGTGACGCTCGCCGCTTGTCCTCTCTGTCCATTTGCACCTGCTGCTGCACAGGATGACGCGGATCATGGCGATCTCTTGTAGACGTCTCTCCTATTTGCGAGATCGGAGGGACCATGTAAAGAATTGTATAAAGAATTGACGTAATATTGACGAGCTGACTGCTCAACCGATGTCAACCTCCACAGAGTGTCCAGTTAAAACACGAATGATGTCTGTTCAAAGAGATTTATTCCACTTCACACCCACATCAACTTTTCACCACTCTTTTCTGTGTTACACGTGTGTGGTTCTAGAAAGCAAAGAAAAATACAGGGCATTCACAAACCTGACCAATAAAACAATTAACAACTTTGAATAATCAGAAGATGCATGAAATATTAATATGAGCGACATGTAATGCTAACATGAGCGACATTCAAACAACATTTGCATAAGACCATCAAAATAAGAATATGATTAAATCCAGCAAACATTTGTAGCACAAGTGAATGACTTCTCATAATAAGCTACAGCAACATAAGTCTGTTAGCAGCAAATTCAACTAAACAGTACAAATAATAATGGCACATCATTACAAATAGGTACTCACTTTTAGTTGCACGCACACTAACAAAAACACAGAATGTCCAAAGCAAAAGAAACTCAAGCTCTACTGCTTATGAAGAGAGAGAAGACGTCCAGCTTCTCTCTCAGAGGACTCAAGAAGAATGACTGAGGCAGCCTGCAAGCCCAGGCACAAGCCCTAATCGTTAATTGACCACACCTGGCTTGTGAGTCAGTGTGACATGAGATCAAAGCAGCAGGTCTAATTGTTGAACGACCACACCTAGCTTGTGGGTCAGGATGACCTGAATATAATGCAGACACTTAATTGCCTAATACAAACACTGCTGACATGAAAGGGCTCTAGGCAGTCAATGAAATTGGCCAATATAGGCAATGCTGATATGTACCAAGCATACTGAAAGAAATGCAACATAGAAATAAAGAACAAATGTTAGTTTGAGGGCAATACTTGCTGGCCTTTTGTACAATTATTCTGAGGGATACAAGAGAAAATAGAAGATTGGCTATTTTTGCCAAAGAGGTTTGACGTAGAGAGAAATAACAGATACAGCTATATAGCCTACAGTGAGTACAGAGACCAATGGCCAAGTATACTGAGCACTGAGTTTTCAAGTGGTTAAATGTCTGAAAATACACAATAACATGAATCCCCATAGCAGGTAGCAGCATGAGGGCCAGTCCCCCTTTGGCATCTGTAGGTTAAAAATATTATTGTCGTCAGTATGGTGTGGCTTCTGTAAACATTTCCTCCACTGCTACAGTTCCAGAAAAATACGTTTTTAGATATACAGATATCTATCTACCGGTAGGCCTATGTATTATTAATTTGTGTCTTTAAATAGAGGAATGGACCAGTGAGCAAAAACTCAAACTTACCCAGTGTCATGTCATCTACGGGAAATGAGGGGAATTTTACATCTTCCTTAGCCAGATACAGAACCTTCTCCATGTACAGAGGCAACCACGTTTCAAACAGTTTTGGCGCAGCCTCCTCATACAGCACAGAGAAGTCTTGTGATATCTATAAAACAGGAAAACAGATTTTTCCGTTGGTTGCAAATGTTGCTATGCCCAATTAGGGATATTATTGCTATTTATCGGGTATTGAGGGCTAATTGGGCGTTGTGTTGATGGGTTATTGGGTCTAGGGGTTGATGGGTTATTGGGTTAGTTTGATACGAAGTTGGGTATCGCCCTATTAATCTTTTTTCACATGTTTAATCATGTTATAAAAAATTATTGACAGGTGATAAATTAAGTTCCCACCCCTGCTTTCCCTTAAAAATACCGAGGGGTCTTTATCTCATTTCTAGACAGAGATATGATTTTTTGAAAAAAAATTGGTTAGGGTTTTTTAGGGGTGCACTACACAACTTACAACACACGATTGAGGGGGGCGTAAGGGCTGGATTTGAGCCCCCAATTAACCATAATTGACCCCTCCCAATGCTTATTAATTGTCCCTAAACCCTAAGCTAGACCCCCACCCCAAAACCCATCAAGGACCACCCCCAATGCACATTAATTGTCCCTGACCCCTAACCTAGCCCCCCACCCCAAAACCCATCAAGGCCCCTCCCCCAATGCACATTAATTGTCCCTGACCCCTAACCTAGCCCCCCACCCCAAAACCCATCAAGGCCCCTCCCCCAATGCACATTAATTGTCCCTGACCCCTAACCTAGACCCCCACCCCAAAACCCATCAAGGCCCCTCCCCCAATGCTTATTAATTGTCCCTGACCCCTAACCTAGACCCCCACCCCAAAACCCATCAAGGCCCCTCCCCCAATGCACATTAATTGTCCCTGACCCCTAACCTAGACCCCCACCCCAAAACCCATCAAGGCCCCTCCCACAATGCTTATTAATTGTCCCTAGACCCTAAACCACTTTTTTTGCGAGCTTAGGGACCCACCAATGTGTCACTAAAAACCCTTACCAATTGACTCCAAATCGTCTGAAACATGCTCCTAGCTCATTTCCCCACAAACTTCTGAAAAAAAGAGGAAAAAATAACTAGGTGTAACCCTAAGTGCCCCCCAGTGCCTCCCCAGACAGTTCCCCCAAGTGCCCCCCCCCAGTGCATCCCCAAGCAGTGCCCCCCAGTGCCCCCCAATGCCTCCCCAGACATTGCCCCCCCAAGTGTCCCCCAAGTGCCTCCCCAGACAGTTCCCCCAAGTGCCCCCCCAGTCCATCCCCAGACAGTGCCCCCCAGTGTCCCACCAGTGCCCCCCCAAGAGCCCCCCAATGCCTCCCCAGACAGTGCCCCCCCAAGTGCCTAAGCCCCTGGGTTAGGGTTAGGGTTAGCCCTAAGCCCCGCCCACCTGCATTTCAGAATGGAATTGATATGGAATTGGGTAACCCTAATTGAATGGAATTGATATGGAATTGGGTAAACAAAATCGAAAAAATGACTAAGTGTAACCCTAAGTGCCCCCCCAGTGTCCCCCAAGTGCCTCCCCAGACAGTGCCCCCAAGTGCCACCCCAGTGCCTCCCCAGACAGTGCCCCCTCAGTGCCCCCACCCAGTGCCTCCTCAAGTGCCCCCCAAGTGTCCCCCAAGTGCCTCCCCAGACAGTTCCCCCAAGTGCCCCCCCAGTCCATCCCCAGACAGTGGCCCCCAGTGTCACCCCACTGCCCCCCCCCCCAAGTGCCCCCCCAATACCTCCCCAGACAGTGCCCCACCCCCCAAGTGCCTAAGCCCCTGGGTTAGGGTTAGGGTTAGCCCTAAGCCCCGCCCACCTGCATTTCAGAATGGAATTGATATGGAATTGGGTAACCCTAATGGAATGGAATTGATATGGAATTGGGCACCCCAATATCTTATCAAATCAATTCATTTCTTCACCCAAGAAGGTATCACTTCCAGTTTCAGATATTGGGTGAGAAATGAATGGAATTGATACGGAATCGGGCACACCAATATCTTAACAAATCAATTCATTTCTTCACCCAAACAGGTATCACTTTCGGTTTTCAGATATTGGGTGAAAAATGAATGGAATTTATATGGAATTGGGCACCCCAATATCTTATCAAATCAATTCATTTTTTTCACCCAAAAAGTCTCACTTCCGGTTTCTCCCCCCCAGTGTCCCCCAGTGTCCCCCTAGTGCCTCCCCAGACAGTGCCCCCTCAGTGCCCCCCCCCAGTGCTTCCCCAAGTGCCCCCCCAGTGCCTCCCCAAGTGCCCCCCACCCCCAGTGCCTGAATTTTTTTTTCAGTGCCCCCCCAAGTGTCCCCCAAGTGCCTCCCCAGACAGTGCCCCCCCAGTGTCCCCCAAGTGCCTCCCCAGACAGTTCCCCCAAATCCCAGTCCATCCCCAGGCAGTGCCCCCCAGTGCCCCCCAGTGTCCCCCCAGTGCCCCCCCCCCCTCAAGGCCCAAAAATAGCCCTAGTAACCAGTTATTCAACACAGAGCAGACTAGCCAACAACAGATTAAAAAGGAATTTTGAGAACCGAACAGATGATCTTCTAAAGGAATATAAAATAATATCAGCCTACAGAAAAAACAAAAATCTTAAAGACTATCTGGTACAGAGCAAGCTAAAAGGAATCAACACACCAGCACGCCAGAGACCAGAATACTTCAAACCCAAACAAATAGTTAAAAATAGAACTACAAAACGTGTGCTGGAGATTAAACAACAGATAACAGCCAGCACCAGCAACTGTATTTATTTAATCACATGTGAAAAATGTGGCTTACAATATGTCGGAGAAACGAGTAAAACAATAGCTGCAAGGCTGAGACAACACAGGTACAATATTAACAATGCAAAAAAGACAACTACAAGGATTGTCCAACATTTCATGGCACATGGCATTGCAGATCTAAAAGTGTCTGGACTCCAACACAATCCCAACTGGACAGTAGGACAAAGACGTTTTAATGAAAGACAGTGGATCAAGAACCTCAACACGGATTTTCCTGGAGGTTTAAACATGCCAAAAAATTAGACAAGTTGTTTTGATTTTGTACCAAAACTCCACAGACACATAGACAAAGCCAACACTCAATGGAAATCAGACTTTGAATAGGGGACACATTAGCACATTCCAAATCAACCTGGGACAAGAAACAAAGAGGTGTCACTGACACCAAATGGGCCATTAGACACCCAGGGAACAAAAGAGAAACACATGTAAATTTTTCTTTTTTGAAATGGAGCCATGGGGTGAATTAACCCCAATAAGGCTAAATAAACCAAAAATCCTACAACAATAGGGAAAATTTAAACTCAGGGATAAACTGGATAAAATCTAAGAGTGATTGGATTAGACTTCCTTCAAGTACATGGCGAATGCACTCATTCCTTGCAATGTACTTACATACACTTACATATGTTGCGACCTTCGGTCGCAACATATGTAAGTACATTGCACTGAAGTCCCCAGGTCCCCCCAGTCGAGCTTGTACCTGTAACTTGGGGGAAGTCTATTATAATTATTACTGATTCTCCAGTAGAGACATGTTGCCTCTACAAAAACCACACTACAAATGAAAGAAACCAGAACAAGAGAACACACACCCATTGATTCTGATTGGACGGAATGAAACAATGGCCAAGTAAACCACACCCATCAACAAAGCTAATTGGCTGAAGGACTATGAGTCACGCCCACCATTAGGAACACATAAAACCAGGGCTCCAGCACAACTAATCATTCTTCTAACAGAATCTTGCCTGAGGAAGGACCAACCAGTCCGAAACGTCGCTATAGCATGCATCAGATGAACTACCCGAGAGACCACTGCCGAACCACCGGAGAAGCATGGCCTGAGGACAGGCCTCGCTTCCGAGGAGACCCTCCACCTGGACGATGGCCTGGAAACAGGCTACATCACCAGGAGAGACCCAACACCCAACCGCCTGAAGACAGGCCACAATTCCACCGGAGACTGGATGAGCCTTGGATGAACAACAGACCTCAAGATCGGAGGCCTGTATCCCCACCAAGACTCAGAGAGAGATCTCACCAACAGTCCCAGGGAATTCCAAACAACCAACCGCCTGAAGACAGGCCACAGGTCCACCGGCGACGGAACGAGCCTTGGATGAACAACAGACCGCGAGACCAGCGGCCTGTACATCAACCAAGAGTCGGAGAGAGACCTCACCACCAGACCCAATCGGGTACAGTAAGATACAACACACACACCTACACACACACACACCACACAGAAAGAGGTGACTTCTTAAAAGCCATCAGGACCATGAACAAATTGATCATAAGTACACACCATCTGCAGAATGTAAATTCTTCTAGCAGACCACCAGCGAGTATAGCAAGGAAAACACTTGAACTCATCAATTTGATAAAACCAGCTCAACCAACAGCTAAAACTACCCTACTACTCGAAGGGATATCCAGACACTGGTGCCACACAATAATCTTAGCCCTAGAAGAACACTACACTACACTCCTAAACACAACCAAACAAGAGTTAACAGAGAGCTTAACAGAGGACGAGGAGAAAAAAGCCTTCACCATAGCAATCAGATGGGCTAGAAAAAACTTAGGGAAGAGACTAAAACAATTGGAGATAAACAAAGCTCAACAGATAATCACACAGCTAAGAACAAATAGAACTGCAATAGCTGCCCCTCCCCCTCCTGCTGTTGTTTCTCTGCATGCCCCCAATTCCATCTCTCCTCCCACTATTCCTGTTATGCATGTTTCCACTCCCCCTCCTCCTGCCCCATCTGTATGGACGATCCCCCATTGTCCTCCACCCGTACCCTCCCCTTGTGTATCCACTGCCCCTCCCTCTCCTCCTTCACTGTCCTCCACCCTCTCTACCCCAGTTGTATGTATCCCCTTTCTCCGCCCAGCCCTTCTACCTACCCCCCCTACCTCCCAACCCCGTACAGGGACAACAACACCGGGAGCAAGACCAAAGGTACAAACAACAGTAGTACAGGTCCTCCCAAGAAGGGACCTATCACAAGAAGACTTTCCCCACCTGGCCGCACCAATACAGAAGAGCCCACCACAGAGGCAAACACGAAGTAAACAAGACCCACCCCAGGGGGCCAATCCAAATGGCACACCACAACCCCAGAGGGCTGACCGCAGCCGGACGGAACCAACAACACAGGAGAACAGAACCAGACCCAGGGCACAGAAGGAGATAGAATAGACCCAAGTAGGACCACTACAGACCCAGGAGAGAACCTGGAACAGGGAATAGATGAACCAGAGAAAGATGAACCAAGGATCCCAGGGAAAGTATACAGACACATCAACACGAAGGAAAAGAACACACTTTGGAGACTATACCCAAAGAAAAGCCTCCTCATCGTAGGGGATTCGAACCTGGACAACATCCCACCCTTCGGACGAACGGATCTACAAGTGGATTGCTACCCAGGAATGACATTCCAACATGCAAAGACCCTACTAGAGAAAACACCAAAGAACACCACGGTAGCACATTGCATCCTGTCGGTTGGGATAAACAACAAGGGCCACGCTACCGCTTCAGCACAGAAGTCGATGAGATCGAGCATCGTAGCAGCACAGAACGCCTTTCCAGCCGCAAGTATCCATGTCCCTTTAATCAATTTCTCAAATGACCTCCCAGCAAAGGATAGGCATAACTTAAGAGATTTAAATCGCGTTATTGCAAAACAAAATTTCCTCCCGAAATTGGATGAACGGGATTTTAAAGTGGTTCATGATAACATACATTGGAAAACAGAGACAGGCAAAGCAATGCTTGAAAATTGGCTCCTTAGTTTAAACTAATTGACCCCATAAACCAAGAAAGGAGGGGGGGGAAGTCAAACATAATTAATCTGTCCCATTACTTCCAGCCGGATCAACATCAGACCGAACTGCTGGAAAAGGGACTTTCATTTGTCCCGACCCTAGACATCTACAAACAACAAACCAACAGATTAAAGAAGGACCTCTCCCAGTATCACCGCAGACTGAAACTAGCTACACACTTTAGAATGGACCAGGGGAGGGAAATACCACCCTTCCAGCCAGGATCAAACTGGGAACCTGCAGACGCTGTGCTCCCACAGAGCCTGAAACAACTGATCCAGGACGACACAAACACGGTAAGACACATACCAGGACACCTTAAGGAGAAAGATAACCTCACAACAGAACAAGCTAAAGCACTGAGGGAACTAGCCAACAACCAACAGATTGTAATCAAGCCAGCAGATAAAGGCTCCTGTATAGTAATAATGGACAGACACCAATACCTGTTTGAAGGGGAGAGACAGCTCAGCAATCAGGATCATTATAGGCAATTAGACAGACCAATTTACAAACAAACTGCTGTAAAGGCCAAAGCCATCATAAAAAGACTGAGGGAAAAGAAGCACATAAACGCCAAACAACAACAATATTTGCTCGGACAGGACACTCCACGAGCGAGGATATTTTATCTTTTGCCAAAAATCCACAAGAGCCCGGATTCATGGACAATACCATACGAAATACCGCCGGGGAGACCAATTGTGTCTGACTGTGGCAGTGAGACCTATCAGACAGCAGAGTATATTGAACACTTCCTGAACCCACTGTCAATAAGACACCCCAGTTTTATAAAAGACACTTACGATTTTGTAGGCAAAATCAAAGCAATAGTAGTACCAAAAGAAGCCTTTCTGTTTTCGATAGATATAGACAGCCTCTACACAAACATTGAGACGACAGCAGGGCTACAAGCAGTCAAGGAAGTTTTCAGTAAATACCCAGACACAAATCGACCAGAGGAGGAATTACTCCAATTGTTAGACTTAAATCTAACCAGGAATGATTTTTCCTTCAATAACAAGTTATATCTACAAACCAAAGGGACGGCCATGGGAAAGAGGTTTGCACCATCTTATGCAAACATTTACATGAGCATATGGGAACAGACAGCCCTAGAAAAATGCAGACTAAAACCAACACATTACTATAGATTTCTGGATGATATCTTTGGAATATGGGAACATAGCAAAGAAGAATTCCAGGCATTTATTGATGTGTTAAATAGCCATCATAGATCCATAACGATAAAATATGTGACACACACGGAAAGTATTGACTTTCTTGATGTCACAATCTTCAAGGGCCCAAACTTCAACACAAACGGGAAATTAGACTTAAAAGTATTCTTTAAGGAAACAGACACTCACGCCTTACTACACAAAACGTCATTCCACCCACCACACTCGTACACAGGTATAGTCAAATCACAACTGCTGCGATTCCATAGGATTTGCACGCAAGGAAGTGATTTCAAAATAGCCTGTAAAACGCTATTTAATGCTCTCAGACTACGAGGTTACACCAGGACATTCCTACGGAAAGCTCACAATACCTTCTTAGAGGTAAGAGTACGGGATCAAGGCCCAAAAATAGCCCTAGTAACCAGTTATTCAACACAGAGCAGACTAGCCAACAACAGATTAAAAAGGAATTTTGAGAACCGAACAGATGATCTTCTAAAGGAATATAAAATAATATCAGCCTACAGAAAAAACAAAAATCTTAAAGACTATCTGGTACAGAGCAAGCTAAAAGGAATCAACACACCAGCACGCCAGAGACCAGAATACTTCAAACCCAAACAAATAGTTAAAAATAGAACTACAAAACGTGTGCTGGAGATTAAACAACAGATAACAGCCAGCACCAGCAACTGTATTTATTTAATCACATGTGAAAAATGTGGCTTACAATATGTCGGAGAAACGAGTAAAACAATAGCTGCAAGGCTGAGACAACACAGGTACAATATTAACAATGCAAAAAAGACAACTACAAGGATTGTCCAACATTTCATGGCACATGGCATTGCAGATCTAAAAGTGTCTGGACTCCAACACAATCCCAACTGGACAGTAGGACAAAGACGTTTTAATGAAAGACAGTGGATCAAGAACCTCAACACGGATTTTCCTGGAGGTTTAAACATGCCAAAAAATTAGACAAGTTGTTTTGATTTTGTACCAAAACTCCACAGACACATAGACAAAGCCAACACTCAATGGAAATCAGACTTTGAATAGGGGACACATTAGCACATTCCAAATCAACCTGGGACAAGAAACAAAGAGGTGTCACTGACACCAAATGGGCCATTAGACACCCAGGGAACAAAAGAGAAACACATGTAAATTTTTCTTTTTTGAAATGGAGCCATGGGGTGAATTAACCCCAATAAGGCTAAATAAACCAAAAATCCTACAACAATAGGGAAAATTTAAACTCAGGGATAAACTGGATAAAATCTAAGAGTGATTGGATTAGACTTCCTTCAAGTACATGGCGAATGCACTCATTCCTTGCAATGTACTTACATACACTTACATATGTTGCGACCTTCGGTCGCAACATATGTAAGTACATTGCACTGAAGTCCCCAGGTCCCCCCAGTGCCCCCCCCCCCAATTGCCCCCCAATGCCTCCCAAGACAGTGTCCCCCAAGTGCCTCCCCAGACAGTGCCCCCCAGTGTCCCCCAAGTGCCTCCCCAGACAGTTCCCCCAAGTCCCTGTCCATCCCCAGACAGTGTCCCCCCAGTGCCCCCCCAAAGTGCCCCCCCAATGCCTCCCAAGACAGTGCCCCCCAGTGTCCCCCAAGTGCCTCCCCAGACAGTGCCCCCCCAAGTGCCCCCCAAAGTGTCCCCAAAGTGCCTCCCCAGACATTGCCCCCCCAAGTGTCCCCCAAGTGCCCCCCCAGTCCATCCCCAGACAGTGCCCCCCAGTGTCCCACCAGTGCCCCCCCCCCCAAGAGCCCCCCAATGCCTCCCCAGACAGTGCCCCCCAAGTGCCTAAGCCCCTGGGTTAGGGTTAGGGTTAGCCCTAAGCCCTGCCCACCTGCATTTCAGAATGGAATTGATATGGAATTGGGTAACCCTAATTGAATGGAATTGATATGGAATTGGGTAAACAAAATCGAAAAAATGACTAAGTGTAACCCTAAGTGCCCCCCCAGTGTCCCCCAAGTGCCTCCCCAGACAGTGCCCCCAAGTGCCACCCCAGTGCCTCCCCAGACAGTGCCCCCTCAGTGCCCCCACCCAGTGCCTCCTCAAGTGCCCCCCAAGTGTTCCCCAAGTGCCTCCACAGACATTGCCCCCCCCAAGTGTCCCCCAAGTGCCTCCCCAGACAGTTCCCCCAAGTGCCCCCCCAGTCCATCCCCAGACAGTGGCCCCCAGTGTCACCCCACTGCCCGCCCCCCCCCCAAGTGCCCCCCCAATACCTCCCCAGACAGTGCCCCACCCCCCAAGTGCCTAAGCCCCTGGGTTAGGGTTAGGGTTAGCCCTAAGCCCCGCCCACCTGCATTTCAGAATGGAATTGATATGGAATTGGGTAACCCTAATGGAATGGAATTGATATGGAATTGGGCACCCCAATATCTTATCAAATCAATTAATTTCTTCACCCAAGAAGGTATCACTTCCAGTTTCAGATATTGGGTGAGAAATGAATGGAATTGATACGGAATCGGGCACCCCAATATCTTATCAAATCAATTCATTTCTTCACCCAAACAGGTATCACTTTCGGTTTTCAGATATTGGGTGAAAAATGAATGGAATTTATATGGAATTGGGCACCCCAATATCTTATCAAATCAATTCATTTTTTTCACCCAAAAAGTCTCACTTCCGGTTTCTCCCCCCCAGTATCCCCCAGTGTCCCCCTAGTGCCTCCCCATACAGTGCCCCCTCAGTGCCCCCCCCCAGTGCTTCCCCAAGTGCCCCCCCAGTGCCTCCCCAAGTGCCCCCCACCCCCAGTGCCTGAATTTCTTTTTCAGTGCTCCCCCAAGTGTCCCCCAAGTGCCTCCCCAGTGTCCCCCAAGTGCCTCCCCAGACAGTTCCCCCAAATCCCAGTCCATCCCCAGACAGTGCCCCCCAGTGTCCCCCCAGTGCCCCCCCCCCCAATTGCCCCCCAATGCCTCCCAAGACAGTGTCCCCCAAGTGCCTCCCCAGACAGTGCCCCCCAGTGTCCCCCAAGTGCCTCCCCAGACAGTTCCCCCAAGTCCCTGTCCATCCCCAGACAGTGTCCCCCAGTGCCCCCCCCAAGTGCCCCCCCAATGCCTCCCAAGACAGTGCCCCCCAGTGTCCCCCAAGTGCCTCCCCAGACAGTGCCCCCCCAAGTGTCCCCAAAGTGCCTCCCCAGACATTGCCCCCCCAAGTGTCCCCCAAGTGCCTCCCCAGACAGTTCCCCCAAGTGCCCCCCCAGTCCATCCCCAGACAGTGCCCCCCAGTGTCCCACCAGTGCCCCCCCAAGAGCCCCCCAATGCCTCCCCAGACAGTGCCCCCCCAAGTGCCTAAGCCCCTGGGTTAGGGTTAGGGTTATGCCTAAGCCCCTGGGTTAGGGTTAGGGTTAGCCCTAAGCCCCGCCCACCTGCATTTCAGAATGGAATTGATATGGAATTGGGTAACCCTAATTGAATGGAATTGATATGGAATTGGGTAAACAAAATCGAAAAAATGACTAAGTGTAACCCTAAGTGCCCCCCCAGTGTCCCCCAAGTGCCTCCCCAGACAGTGCCCCCAAGTGCCACCCCAGTGCCTCCCCAGACAGTGCCCCCTCAGTGCCCCCACCCAGTGCCTCCTCAAGTGCCCCCCAAGTGTTCCCCAAGTGCCTCCACAGACATTGCCCCCCCCCCAAGTGTCCCCCAAGTGCCTCCCCAGACAGTTCCCCCAAGTGCCCCCCCAGTCCATCCCCAGACAGTGGCCCCCAGTGTCACCCCACTCCCCCCCCCCCCCCCAAGTGCCCCCCCAATACCTCCCCAGACAGTGCCCCACCCCCCAAGTGCCTAAGCCCCTGGGTTAGGGTTAGGGTTAGCCCTAAGCCCCGCCCACCTGCATTTCAGAATGGAATTGATATGGAATTGGGTAACCCTAATGGAATGGAATTGATATGGAATTGGGCACCCCAATATCTTATCAAATCAATTAATTTCTTCACCCAAGAAGGTATCACTTCCAGTTTCAGATATTGGGTGAGAAATGAATGGAATTGATACGGAATCGGGCACACCAATATCTTAACAAATCAATTCATTTCTTCACCCAAACAGGTATCACTTTCGGTTTTCAGATATTGGGTGAAAAATGAATGGAATTTATATGGAATTGGGCACCCCAATATCTTATCAAATCAATTCATTTCTTTCACCCAAAAAGTCTCACTTCCGGTTTCTCCCCCCCAGTGTCCCCCAGTGTCCCCCTAGTGCCTCCCCAGACAGTGCCCCCTCAGTGCCCCCCCCAGTGCTTCCCCAAGTGCCCCCCCAGTGCCTCCCCAAGTGCCCCCCACCCCCAGTGCCTGAATTTTTTTTTCAGTGCCCCCCCAAGTGTCCCCCAAGTGCCTCCCCAGACAGTGCCCCCCCAGTGTCCCCCAAGTGCCTCCCCAGACAGTTCCCCCAAATCCCAGTCCATCCCCAGACAGTGCCCCCCAGTGTCAAACTGGGAACCTGCAGACGCTGTGCTCCCACAGAGCCTGAAACAACTGATCCAGGACGACACAAACACGGTAAGACACATACCAGGACACCTTAAGGAGAAAGATAACCTCACAACAGAACAAGCTAAAGCACTGAGGGAACTAGCCAACAACCAACAGATTGTAATCAAGCCAGCAGATAAAGGCTCCTGTATAGTAATAATGGACAGACACCAATACCTGTTTGAAGGGGAGAGACAGCTCAGCAATCAGGATCATTATAGGCAATTAGACAGACCAATTTACAAACAAACTGCTGTAAAGGCCAAAGCCATCATAAAAAGACTGAGGGAAAAGAAGCACATAAACGCCAAACAACAACAATATTTGCTCGGACAGGACACTCCACGAGCGAGGATATTTTATCTTTTGCCAAAAATCCACAAGAGCCCGGATTCATGGACAATACCATACGAAATACCGCCGGGGAGACCAATTGTGTCTGACTGTGGCAGTGAGACCTATCAGACAGCAGAGTATATTGAACACTTCCTGAACCCACTGTCAATAAGACACCCCAGTTTTATAAAAGACACTTACGATTTTGTAGGCAAAATCAAAGCAATAGTAGTACCAAAAGAAGCCTTTCTGTTTTCGATAGATATAGACAGCCTCTACACAAACATTGAGACGACAGCAGGGCTACAAGCAGTCAAGGAAGTTTTCAGTAAATACCCAGACACAAATCGACCAGAGGAGGAATTACTCCAATTGTTAGACTTAAATCTAACCAGGAATGATTTTTCCTTCA
This sequence comes from Electrona antarctica, assembly GCF_951216825.1. NCBI lineage: Eukaryota > Metazoa > Chordata > Actinopteri > Myctophiformes > Myctophidae > Electrona > Electrona antarctica. Next base: position 49,433,065 of record NC_136789.1, on the reverse strand, counting down.
ATAACAAGTTATATCTACAAACCAAAGGGACGGCCATGGGAAAGAGGTTTGCACCATCTTATGCAAACATTTACATGAGCATATGGGAACAGACAGCCCTAGAAAAATGCAGACTAAAACCAACACATTACTATAGATTTCTGGATGATATCTTTGGAATATGGGAACATAGCAAAGAAGAATTCCAGGCATTTATTGATGTGTTAAATAGCCATCATAGATCCATAACGATAAAATATGTGACACACACGGAAAGTATTGACTTTCTTGATGTCACAATCTTCAAGGGCCCAAACTTCAACACAAACGGGAAATTAGACTTAAAAGTATTCTTTAAGGAAACAGACACTCACGCCTTACTACACAAAACGTCATTCCACCCACCACACTCGTACACAGGTATAGTCAAATCACAACTGCTGCGATTCCATAGGATTTGCACGCAAGGAAGTGATTTCAAAATAGCCTGTAAAACGCTATTTAATGCTCTCAGACTACGAGGTTACACCAGGACATTCCTACGGAAAGCTCACAATACCTTCTTAGAGGTAAGAGTACGGGATCAAGGCCCAAAAATAGCCCTAGTAACCAGTTATTCAACACAGAGCAGACTAGCCAACAACAGATTAAAAAGGAATTTTGAGAACCGAACAGATGATCTTCTAAAGGAATATAAAATAATATCAGCCTACAGAAAAAACAAAAATCTTAAAGACTATCTGGTACAGAGCAAGCTAAAAGGAATCAACACACCAGCACGCCAGAGACCAGAATACTTCAAACCCAAACAAATAGTTAAAAATAGAACTACAAAACGTGTGCTGGAGATTAAACAACAGATAACAGCCAGCACCAGCAACTGTATTTATTTAATCACATGTGAAAAATGTGGCTTACAATATGTCGGAGAAACGAGTAAAACAATAGCTGCAAGGCTGAGACAACACAGGTACAATATTAACAATGCAAAAAAGACAACTACAAGGATTGTCCAACATTTCATGGCACATGGCATTGCAGATCTAAAAGTGTCTGGACTCCAACACAATCCCAACTGGACAGTAGGACAAAGACGTTTTAATGAAAGACAGTGGATCAAGAACCTCAACACGGATTTTCCTGGAGGTTTAAACATGCCAAAAAATTAGACAAGTTGTTTTGATTTTGTACCAAAACTCCACAGACACATAGACAAAGCCAACACTCAATGGAAATCAGACTTTGAATAGGGGACACATTAGCACATTCCAAATCAACCTGGGACAAGAAACAAAGAGGTGTCACTGACACCAAATGGGCCATTAGACACCCAGGGAACAAAAGAGAAACACATGTAAATTTTTCTTTTTTGAAATGGAGCCATGGGGTGAATTAACCCCAATAAGGCTAAATAAACCAAAAATCCTACAACAATAGGGTAAATTTAAACTCAGGGATAAACTGGATAAAATCTAAGAGTGATTGGATTAGACTTCCTTCAAGTACATGGCGAATGCACTCATTCCTTGCAATGTACTTACATACACTTACATATGTTGCGACCTTCGGTCGCAACATATGTAAGTACATTGCACTGAAGTCCCCAGGTCCCCCCAGTGCCCCCCCCAATTGCCCCCCAATGCCTCCCAAGACAGTGTCCCCCAAGTGCCTCCCCAGACAGTGCCCCCCAGTGTCCCCCAAGTGCCTCCCCAGACAGTTCCCCCAAGTCCCTGTCCATCCCCAGACAGTGTCCCCCCAGTGCCCCCCCCAAGTGCCCCCCCAATGCCTCCCAAGACAGTGCCCCCCAGTGTCCCCCAAGTGCCTCCCCAGACAGTGCCCCCCCCCAAGTGCCCCCCAAAGTGTCCCCCAAGTGCCTCCCCAGACAGTTCCCCCAAGTGCCCCCCCAGTCCATCCCCAGACAGTGCCCCCCAGTGTCCCACCAGTGCCCCCCCCCCCAAGAGCCCCCCAATGCCTCCCCAGACAGTGCCCCCCCAAGTGCCTAAGCCCCTGGGTTAGGGTTAGGGTTAGCCCTAAGCCCCGCCCACCTGCATTTCAGAATGGAATTGATATGGAATTGGGTAACCCTAATGGAATGGAATTGATATGGAATTGGGCACCCCAATATCTTATCAAATCAATTCATTTCTTCACCCAAACAGGTATCACTTTCGGTTTTCAGATATTGGGTGAAAAATGAATGGAATTTATATGGAATTGGGCACCCCAATATCTTATCAAATCAATTCATTTTTTACACCCAAAAAGTCTCACTTCCGGTTTCTCCCCCCCAGTGTCCCCCAGTGTCCCCCTAGTGCCTCCCCAGACAGTGCCCCCTCAGTGCCCCCCCCCAGTGCTTCCCCAAGTGCCCCCCCAGTGCCTCCCCAAGTGCCCCCCACCCCCAGTGCCTGAATTTTTTTTCAGTGCCCCCCCAAGTGTCCCCCAAGTGCCTCCCCAGACAGTGCCCCCCCAGTGTCCCCCAAGTGCCTCCCCAGACAGTTCCCCCAAATCCCAGTCCATCCCCAGACAGTGCCCCCAGTGTCCCCCCAGTGCCCCCCCCCCCCCAAGTGCCCCCCAATGCCTCCCAAGACAGTGTCCCCCAAGTGCCTCCCCAGACAGTGCCCCCCAGTGTCCCCCAAGTGCCTCCCCAGACAGTTCCCCCAAGTCCCTGTCCATCCCCAGACAGTGTCCCCCCAGTGCCCCCCCCAAGTGCCCCCCCAATGCCTCCCAAGACAGTGCCCCCCAGTGTCCCCCAAGTGCCTCCCCAGACAGTGCCCCCCCAAGTGCCCCCCAAAGTGTCCCCAAAGTGCCTCCCCAGACATTGCCCCCCCAAGTGTCCCCCAAGTGCCTCCCCAGACAGTTCCCCCAAGTGCCCCCCCAGTCCATCCCCAGACAGTGCCCCCCAGTGTCCCACCAGTGCCCCCCCCAAGAGCCCCCCAATGCCTCCCCAGACAGTGCCCCCCCAAGTGCCTAAGCCCCTGGGTTAGGGTTAGGGTTAGCCCTAAGCCCCGCCCACCTGCATTTCAGAATGGAATTGATATGGAATTGGGTAACCCTAATTGAATGGAATTGATATGGAATTGGGTAAACAAAATCGAAAAAATGACTAAGTGTAACCCTAAGTGCCCCCCCAGTGTCCCCCAAGTGCCTCCCCAGACAGTGCCCCCAAGTGCCACCCCAGTGCCTCCCCAGACAGTGCCCCCTCAGTGCCCCCACCCAGTGCCTCCTCAAGTGCCCCCCAAGTGTTCCCCAAGTGCCTCCACAGACATTGCCCCCCCCAAGTGTCCCCCAAGTGCCCCCCCAGTCCATCCCCAGACAGTGGCCCCCAGTGTCACCCCACTGCCCCCCCCCCCCCCCAAGTGCCCCCCCAATACCTCCCCAGACAGTGCCCCACCCCCCAAGTGCCTAAGCCCCTGGGTTAGGGTTAGGGTTAGCCCTAAGCCCCGCCCACCTGCATTTCAGAATGGAATTGATATGGAATTGGGTAACCCTAATGGAATGGAATTGATATGGAATTGGGCACCCCAATATCTTATCAAATCAATTCATTTCTTCACCCAAGAAGGTATCACTTCCAGTTTCAGATATTGGGTGAGAAATTAATGGAATTGATACGGAATCGGGCACCCCAATATCTTATCAAATCAATTCATTTCTTCACCCAAACAGGTATCACTTTCGGTTTTCAGATATTGGGTGAAAAATGAATGGAATTTATATGGAATTGGGCACCCCAATATCTTATCAAATCAATTCATTTTTTTCACCCAAAAAGTCTCACTTCCGGTTTCTCCCCCCCAGTGTCCCCCAGTGTCCCCCTAGTGCCTCCCCAGACAGTGCCCCCTCAGTGCCCCCCCCCAGTGCTTCCCCAAGTGCCCCCCCAGTGCCTCCCCAAGTGCCCCCCACCCCCAGTGCCTGAATTTTTTTTCAGTGCCCCCCCAAGTGTCCCCCAAGTGCCTCCCCAGACAGTGCCCCCCCAGTGTCCCCCAAGTGCCTCCCCAGACAGTTCCCCCAAATCCCAGTCCATCCCCAGACAGTGCCCCCCAGTGCCAGGAATGATTTTTCCTTCAATAACAAGGGACGGCCATGGGAAAGAGGTTTGCACCATCTTATGCAAACATTTACATGAGCATATGGGAACAGACAGCCCTAGAAAAATGCAGACTAAAACCAACACATTACTATAGATTTCTGGATGATATCTTTGGAATATGGGAACATAGCAAAGAAGAATTCCAGGCATTTATTGATGTGTTAAATAGCCATCATAGATCCATAACGATAAAATATGTGACACACACGGAAAGTATTGACTTTCTTGATGTCACAATCTTCAAGGGCCCAAACTTCAACACAAACGGGAAATTAGACTTAAAAGTATTCTTTAAGGAAACAGACACTCACGCCTTACTACACAAAACGTCATTCCACCCACCACACTCGTACACAGGTATAGTCAAATCACAACTGCTGCGATTCCATAGGATTTGCACGCAAGGAAGTGATTTCAAAATAGCCTGTAAAATGCTATTTAATGCTCTCAGACTACGAGGTTACACCAGGACATTCCTACGGAAAGCTCACAATACCTTCTTAGAGGTAAGAGTACGGGATCAAGGCCCAAAAATAGCCCTAGTAACCAGTTATTCAACACAGAGCAGACTAGCCAACAACAGATTAAAAAGGAATTTTGAGAACCGAACAGATGATCTTCTAAAGGAATATAAAATAATATCAGCCTACAGAAAAAACAAAAATCTTAAAGACTATCTGGTACAGAGCAAGCTAAAAGGAATCAACACACCAGCACGCCAGAGACCAGAATACTTCAAACCCAAACAAATAGTTAAAAATAGAACTACAAAACGTGTGCTGGAGATTAAACAACAGATAACAGCCAGCACCAGCAACTGTATTTATTTAATCACATGTGAAAAATGTGGCTTACAATATGTCGGAGAAACGAGTAAAACAATAGCTGCAAGGCTGAGACAACACAGGTACAATATTAACAATGCAAAAAAGACAACTACAAGGATTGTCCAACATTTCATGGCACATGGCATTGCAGATCTAAAAGTGTCTGGACTCCAACACAATCCCAACTGGACAGTAGGACAAAGACGTTTTAATGAAAGACAGTGGATCAAGAACCTCAACACGGATTTTCCTGGAGGTTTAAACATGCCAAAAAATTAGACAAGTTGTTTTGATTTTGTACCAAAACTCCACAGACACATAGACAAAGCCAACACTCAATGGAAATCAGACTTTGAATAGGGGACACATTAGCACATTCCAAATCAACCTGGGACAAGAAACAAAGAGGTGTCACTGACACCAAATGGGCCATTAGACACCCAGGGAACAAAAGAGAAACACATGTAAATTTTTCTTTTTTGAAATGGAGCCATGGGGTGAATTAACCCCAATAAGGCTAAATAAACCAAAAATCCTACAACAATAGGGAAAATTTAAACTCAGGGATAAACTGGATAAAATCTAAGAGTGATTGGATTAGACTTCCTTCAAGTACATGGCGAATGCACTCATTCCTTGCAATGTACTTACATACACTTACATATGTTGCGACCTTCGGTCGCAACATATGTAAGTACATTGCACTGAAGTCCCCAGGTCCCCCCAGTGCCCCCCCCCCAAGTGCCCCCCAATGCCTCCCAAGACAGTGTCCCCCAAGTGCCTCCCCAGACAGTGCCCCCCAGTGTCCCCCAAGTGCCTCCCCAGACAGTTCCCCCAAGTCCCTGTCCATCCCCAGACAGTGTCCCCCCAGTGCCCCCCCCAAGTGCCCCCCCAATGCCTCCCAAGACAGTTCCCCCCAGTGTCCCCCAAGTGCCTCCCCAGACAGTGCCCCCCCAAGTGCCCCTCCCAGTGTCCACCAAGTGCCCCCCGCCCCAAGTGCCCCCCAATGCCTCCCAAGACAGTGCCCCCCCCCCAAGTGCCCCCCCAATGCCTCCCCAGACAGTGCCCCCCCCAAGTGCCCCCCCCAGGGTCCCCCAGTGCCTTCCCAGACAGTGTGTCCCCCCCCCCCCCCAAGTGCCTAAGCCCCAGGTTATGGTTAGAGTTAGCCCTAAGCCCCGCCCACCTGCATTTCAGAATGGAATTGGGTAACCCTAATTGAATGGAATGGATATGGAATTGGGTAAACAATATCTTATCAAATCAATTCCTTTTTCCACCCAAAAAAGGACTCACTTCCGGTTTCAGATATTGGGTAAGCATACATTGGAATTGATATGGAATTGGGTATACCAAATATATCAAATCAATATTTTTTTCAACCAAAAAGTCCCCACTGTCCCCCCAGTGCCTCCCCAGACAGTGCCCCCTCAGTGCCCCCCCCCCCAGTGCCTCCCCAAGTGCCCCCCCAGACAGTGCCCCCCCAGTGTCCCCCAAGTGCCTCCCCAGACAGTTCCCCCAAGTGCCCCCCCAGTCCATCCCCAGACAGTGCCCCCAGTGTCCCCCCAGTGCCCCCCCCCAATGCCTCCCAAGACAGTGCCCCCCCAAGTGTCCCCCAAGTGCCTCCCCAGACAGTGCCCCACAGTGTCCCCCCAAAGTGCCCCCCCAATCCCTAAGCCAGTTTCAGATATTGGGTGAGGAATGAATGGAATTGATACGGAATTGGGCACCCCAATATCTTATCAAGTCCATTCATTTTTCACCCAAAATTGTCCCTAAACCCTATGTTAGCCCCAGAACCCATCAACCCAGCCCAATAGCATATCAATTACATGAATTATCTCTAAATCTTAACCAAAGCCTCACACGTATCCCTGGCCAACCAAAGTCTTGAAAGAAACAACCATAGCTCAAAGTTCAAACATTTATTATTTTTTCACGCACACACACACACACACACACACACACACACACACACACACACACACACACACACACACACACACACACACACACACACACACACACACACACACACACACACACACACACACACGGCAACTGTGCCTGAAACACAATAGCCTTATCAAAGGCACACAACACAAATAAAACAATGGGGTTGGGGATAAAAACAAAATAAAACGACCTGCCTCAGGTGACTTAAATGAGAAAAAAATTAAAACAAACAAAAAGAAACAGCCGTGCTGTTCGGCTCACATCTAGCCAGGGCTAGAAGGCTTCCTCGTTCTCAGAGTCTTCAAATTGGATGGGGTGGGGTAGTGGGGTAGCCTCAGTCTTGGAAGCGGATGGGGGGGGTAGTGGGAGGAGGGGGGAGGCTTCCTCAGCCTCAGAGTCTCGGAAGAGGATGAGGGAGGTAGTGGGAGGAGGGGGGGAGGCAGGGAAAGGAGGTTGTGGAAGTCCTCCAGTGGATCCTTCCACTACTCGGGGAGCTTTATCTGTTGAAATAAAGATGATTTATTTAGTTTTACTGACACACACACACACACACACACACACACACACACACACACACACACACACACACACACACACACACACACACACACACACACACACACACACACACACACACCAATTCCTCTTGAGTAATTGTTCTCACCTTGTGGCTCTGCTGGGCTGGAGGGACGGAGTCCCAGGGAAAACATTGGCGGAAGGATACGCCGGTGAGGAACTCGTCCACGACGGGGGCCACCTGTTGACCTCTCCTCTCCTGTTGAAACAAACATTATGGATGTTAGACACCATTATTATTCGATGTCCTTTGTTTTGCATGTGTGAAGGTTGTCAGGACCAATGTCATATCAAGTCCTATGTTAAATATCCCAATAAGGGCCAAGGACCCTCTACATGTATTTTTTCTCACTTTTGTGCTCTGCAGCTGCGTTAGCATCCTTTCTTTGCATTAGTCCTTCTGGAGGTGTTGGAACAAATAGAACATATAGGTGGTCAGGACCAATTCCAGTCCTATTGATCCAGTCACACACAAGTATTCTTACAATTTGAAGAGTAATTGTAAATGTCTTACCTAAGCCTTTGAACAGTCGAATCCTAGGATTCAAGTCTTGCGGCTTAATCCTGCTGAGTGCCTTCTCTGTTCTTGGGGTGAACTTTATTTTATCAACAAGAACCACTACAGGGGAGGAGGATGGAGAGCGTTGCCGCTTTCGTGCTAGCCTTCTTTCCTCCTTCTTTCCTCCTCTTTCCTCCTGTTCCTCCTCAGATGAAGTCGAGGACTCTGTAATAATATCGAACAAAACATAATTAGTCTGATAGTGTGTTGTCAACTGGTCAACGTAATTGCTGAATATCTTGGTTCAAGAGAATCTTGCATACGTGTACAGCATTGGCACTCACCGGAGCGATCATCATACAGGACATCACAGTCACTGTTGCTTGTGTCCGAGACGTTGATTGCCTCCTCCCTTTTGTCCTCGTCTGCCTCCTCCCGTTCCTTCTCCCGTGCCTCTCTGCTGTCCTTCGCCGCCTTGCACTGCTTGTACCCCTCCATGAGGAGGACGCGGGCCGTCATGACCTCCTCCTCATCGGCGATGCTCATATAGAAGCGGCTGGCTGTCTCCTCCGAATGCTTCATCGCCTTGCTGACCTTTGCCCGGCTGGTCACATCAAGGCTTTTCCGTGCCTTTGAATGGAAGAGAAAGGATCTAAATCATACTACTTAACTTTAATAGTTGTCTGTTAAACGTGCTTGGTCTGAAAGATTTACCTTGCTGGATGCTGAGGACCTGATGAGGTTGAAGGTTGGCTTCCCTTCAAGCCCAAGTCTTCCCCACACCTTCTCAATTATTTTTCCGAGGTTTCGCACCTCCTTCCCCCCGCTGGTGCAAAACACAAGTTCAGTGCTGGTCCCCTGACACTTGGTGGTGTTTATGAGTTCGAGCAGCCACTGCAGCTCTTCCCTCTTCAAGGCCAGGGGGGCAGGACCGTGGCTGTTGAATGATTTGTGATTTCGAACCTACCACAGGTGGATATCATTGTTTGATGTTAGGGTTGAAAAATAAGTTGGGAAAACCATTTCCTATCAAATCAATTAAGTTTTCCACCCAAAAAAGTGTCGCCATACTAACCCTGATCACAGAAACCTCTTATGGAGCACGTTCACTGAAAAGTGGTGTTTATAGGGACCCCAATAATTCTACCAACATAACGGTACCACACAAAGACATTTAGACATGATAAGACCACTGGAAGTTGGTGAAAATAGAATGTATTACTTTTTGGTTGTAAATATAAATGTATATGATAAGAAGTTGGGCAAACAATTTCCATCAAGTCCATTCAGGTTTCCACCCAAAAAAGTGTCACCATACTAACCCTGATCACATAAACCTCTTTAGTTTAATGAAATGTGGAACAGGGACCCCAATAATTCTACCAATATAATGGTACCACAAAAATACACATTGATAATGGAATCGTTAGAAGTCTTGACTCACATAAATCACAAATCCGCTCTTGGAGGGTTTGGCATCGTTCACTTCAGACACTGTCAGGTTCTTGAACACACCGGCCCGATGGCCGTGCGTGATCGCAAGGAATCCGGCCAGGAACCCATGTATCTCCTGCACAGCATTGAGTGTGAAGCAGGCCTGGAGTTGTTCTAAAAAGAAAAGATAGTTTAAACTTGGCATTTGTTTAACAACCGGTACACATATCAACTTGTGTTGAATATTCCTTTTGTTGCAGGTCCACTGGTAAGTATCATTATTTCTTTCTTCAAAGGAATATTTCTTTACAAGTTTACTTACCGAGCAGCCCCGGCAGCCGATCCTCGGCGACCTTCAGGAACCTCATCTCCATATTTATGTCCAGCTCCTCGTCTGTATAGAAATGCATACAATTAGTTTAAGATAAAGGTCTTACTGTGTGCTGTGGCATTGTGTTTGATAGAGAATACAGTGTCTTGGACAAACCAAAAAACTATGACATTACGGTCTGTAAATACACTCACTCGATTTCTTAACGAGGACTGCATATTTCTGGGCGAGCAAGGGGACGGTGAGGCTCTTCTGCATCGCCGACATGCTGTACTGGACACTATCAAGCTCTACCTGGGTGAGGGTGGACTGCTTCCTGAACCTGGGTACACCTTTGACGTGTCTCAGGAAGCCCCCAAAGTCGAGAACATAGGTCTTTAACGTGCCGGGTTTGGCCGTTTTGGACAGTGCTCTAAAGAAGCTGTGAAAGACAATATATGAGTTAAAAACTAAGGAGTTAGTCTTTGGTGGAAACTCTGTGGACTCTACCTACTCTCTGGTCTTGTCCAGGTCCAGGAGGGGACGGAGGTGGGCTTTCCCCACACAGCCCAGGCTCTTGCAGACCTTAGCTGCACGTCTGCCTCTTTGCTGCTGGTTGTCCAGGTATTTTGGGTCGTCTTGTCTCAAAGAGACAAGATGTTCCACCCAATCATCAATGATGATGGCTGTTGACAGAAACACATTTGTGAGTGAATACAGGATTTAAATGTTTTTTTCCCATTTCAAAAGGACACACGTCAACATGTCGTAAATCCTCAAAGTCACTAACAAATTCCATTTAAGAAAATGTAAAAATGAAAAGAATACTTACAAAAGAGGCCCTGCTCCCCCTCCGAGAGCTTTGTCTTCTCGGTGGCCTTTCTGCCGGTGCCCTTGACCGGGGTGGCCTTTCTGCCGGTGCCCTTGACCGGGGTGAGGTGGACCTTTTTAAATGTTTCGAGCTCCATCAGCCTCCTCCTCAGCTCCAGGTTCTCACCCAAAATCCTCTCAAACTCTGCCCGCAGGTCCACGCAGGCCGACTGCGAGCAGACTGGGGTTGAATTTGAAGAAACATAATTAATATAGATAAGCTGTCAAACATCCTTATTATTCAATATTGATTTGGTCAGGCACAACTTCATATCAATCCCTATGTTAAATGACCCCATAAATGCAAAAGACCCTAACTTGAAGAGTATTTTTCTCACCTTTTTGACCTGAAGGGCGGTTGGTAGGCAGATCTGTTAAAACAAACATCATTAATATGGATATCCTTGCTGTCAAACACAAGTATCCTTACAATTTGGAACAATTATTGCCCTCACATTTAACGCCTGACGTTGACGGAGGTGACATCCCATAGGTGACAGGTGTCACCGGACCTGGTGAGGACATGTCGTCACCTGGAGCTGTTGAAACAAACATCATGAATCTAGATGTAAGGACACAAAACACAATTGTATATTCTCACAATTGGATGAGTAATTGCACTTACGCTCAATAGAGTCGGAGGTAGGCCCAAGCAGGTCAAGGGCCCTGCACACCTCATCCACTTCGTCAGTCGCTGTTGAAATAAACATTATTAATGTAGTTGCCCTTAAACAACACAAGTATTCTTACAATTGGAAATGTGATCGTTCTTACTCAGCTGGGTGGGGTTGGCCTGATTATCTGGAGGGCTGGGCACTGGGCGCTGGGCCCTGGGCACTGGTCCTGGGCGCTGGGCCTGGGTGCTGGGCACTGGGCACTGGGCACTGGGCACTGTAGCTGTTAAAAAAAACATTAATGTAGTTGACCTTAAAACAACACAAGTATACTTACAATTGCAATGGTAATTGGACCTGCCTCTTTCGAACAGGTCAAGCCGGCTGACCATTCCGACACCCGTGGCCCGTAGGGCAGCCAATTTGCTGATGGTCAAGGAGCGCTTCGCTGCTGTTACAAGTCTCTTTTTTTCATCCCCCTGTTGAAAAGCAACAGGTTAAAATAATGTACAACCGGGTCAATCACAGGATGTTGGGGTAGTGAGGTTCCTATTCATTGGCATTCTACTTTGACCCAATGCGTGTTCCCTGACAGGATTTGACTTCTAGGGGTCACCATGTCACGGGGGCCCTCAGAAGCCAACTGGGGGAAAGTCTTTCCAAAGGGTTAGGCCATGTTGCCCCCTAATTGGGATTTTTTTTAGAGAATAAGACATGCAAGCTGACACATATCTGTTTTAACCCAATATCAGGTCTCAACAATCTGGGACACAATTTACTATAATTATTTGTTTGGGTGGTTCTAGTTGTTAACCACTTGAACCGGTTAGGGTGATGACTGGTAATTGGGTGAAAAAGTAAGAGAGGTTAATACTTAGCTGGGTTGCAGAGTTTTAGGGTATTGGCCCAATAACAGTGCAAAATACCCTAACATAGCAGGCTTTTTTCAGCTTTCTTCGCAATACCAATGCTAAGGTTTAAGTGGTTAAGTAGCAAGCACACATAATTAACTTACTTCTATCAGGTGGACGTCAGCAAGATGCTTATCAATGCGTGCATTGTTCTTCTTGCCACAAATGTCACAGGTGGGATAGTCCATTTTTTTGACTCTACAGTTACAAAACAAATGTATACAAGGTAAGCCAAACCAGTGTAGAAAGCGCACCATTACACAATAATCATGTTCTCATTAAAAAATAACACTGCAGGAGTCAACTTTACCTTCCATATGCATAGTCCTGGATGAGAAGCCTCTCCACATTATTTGTGACCTTGTGGCCTTTTTTCAGGTGGGAGGTAAGGAAGACCACCTTTGAGCATATTGGACATTGGACTTTGTCCACGGTAGCCTAAAAAAAAAGTTAAAAATTGGGATTAGTACAGTTAATGGAAAGGTTTTCCATTGTTGATTTCTCCATCCAGAAATCCATCCCTTTTTAAAACCATTTTGATAGAATTATTCTCTGCTCCCCAAAATGTACACACATGTTGAAAATGAAAATCAATTATACTTCACCAAAACCTAACCCAAAATCTAGCAAAATCTAACCACCAAATCATAAGCCCCAAAAATATAGAATATTTACTCACAGGCATGTTGATGCGTTGTTGGAATGCAGGATTCAGTTGATTGTAATGTGAGTTATCTAGCAGCTTGCAGCACTCTCTCCCTCTCTCAATACAGACAATGAATGAAGCACATGGCACTTCCCCTCCCTTATAAACCCTTCCAGCAGGTGAAACAAATTCTGTCAATTAGTCATTAATTTGACATGGGTAGGGTTGTTGTCAGTAATTGGGCTATATAAAACATGGAATTGATAGGATGTTGGGCAAAGGCAAGTGTTTGGATGAGTGTGGTCGACATGGAAAGAATGCATGGATTTGATAAGGAATTGGGTACCCAAACTCCTATCAAATTTAATATTTTTTTCAACCAATTTGGGATGAAATTATCTAACCAATCAAATCCATTCATAATGGATATGATGTGAAATTGGGCAACCCTAGCCTAACCATAAAATCTAAATGAATGGAATAGAAAAACCATTCAAGACAGAGTTATCCTCTGTGCCCCAACATTTACACAATAAAGACCACATACCCCAGACCCATTAAGAACCCTCCCTCTACATATTAATTGCCCCTAAACCCTTTGCTAGCCCCCCACCCCAAAACCACTCAAACCCTGCCCACTGGAATATCAATTACATTTTAATTATCTCCAACCCCTGTCACTAATTATCACTAATCACCAACTACATGATATCACTACATGATATTACCATTTTTTGGAGAGACTATTCATAAATGGATGACTCAGATTTACGTGTAAGAGGAACAACATTTATTTAGGAAAAATCAAAAGCAAGAAAAAACAAAAGGAATAACAAAACAAACAATAACAAATCATTTTTAGGATGCCCCAGATCCTCCGGAGGCCCCAGATCCTCGGGCTGGAGGTCGAAGGCGTCTCCTCAGAATGCGCTGTCTGGCCTCCAGAAATTGGGCGTAAATGAGGAGTATCTCGTACCTCCTCCTGCCTCTGACCTCGATAACAAATTCCTCTTCCTCCGAATCCTCCTCTGAATTTGTTGGAACCAAATATTGTGGCTCCTCCAGGACCTGGTCATCATGTGTCTGTAGACAAACATAATTGGATTAATGTATATCCCTGTGTTGAAAGGTACAATGAATTTGAATGATTAGGTCGCTCTAAAAAGGTTTGCAGCCACACATCTTTTTAGGATGTACTTACATCTTCAGGAGAAGGGTTGGTGGTGGTGTCAGGCGGTGTCGGGGGGTCTCCCTCCTGGCTTGGTTGTTCCATTCTGTATAATATTATAAAGATTTCAGATTGCAAACCATGCAATGTTGATAGTCTTTTCGAAAGAAGATAGTTGATGTAGAATTTGTAGAACAATATTTAACAAAAATACCAACCTCTTGGTTGCTTGTTAGTCCTTTGTCAGTCCTTCTTCCATGCAAGTCTGATGCTGTCTGACAGTCACTCTGACTCAAAACATATATAGTGTGCCATTAGCTTCAATAACCAACACCTGGTCCGACTTGATTAACTCCAGCTGGATCAATTATATGCATGTCAACGCATGGAATACCTTAGGCGTAGGGTGGTAATATTTAATTGGGTGAAAAGAAAAGGGAGGTTGATATGAATCCTTATTAAATTAGGGGATCTTAAGAATTTTGATTGACCTCTCGTGTACCGTACATGCTAGGATCATAATGCAGATGTCTACGCGTTAGGCAGAGAATTCTGAAAAGAATGGATGGTGATTGAACACCTGCGGGACCCCATGACATGACTTATGGCAGGTCAAAGGTGAGGGTTAGGGTTTTGACACTAAAATGGGTGGTGTCTTCATGAAAATTGGGGGGCTCTAAAGACCACCTGGATTGTGTCTGAGGTCTGTTTTTCGGACCAAACGTACCCAGGGCTGTGGTCTCTGCTGTGTTCTTAGCCCTACGCCCTGAGACCCGCACAACCGGCCTGAACCCTCAAAAAATAGGAGCTGGGTTAGCGGCATACGTTCATGGGTGATTGGGTCAATCTCTTTTTTATAACCATTAAAGATATAATCAATCTCTGCTCAACAACCTTTATACACTTGTTTGCTGAACCCCAGGGGACGTGCCCTTCGAAGGACGGCTTGGACCCTCACACCCTGAGTTCTGACCTTTCGGACAGCAGAAGGCCGTAAAATAGAGGCCTTGGTTAGGGGTATAGCTTGCTCTTTCGCAACCACGCGGCAGCCGTGCACAGCACCGGCTCGAGGCCGGTACTGACGGATTGGGCTCGGCTTCACGATTCAGAAAACGTCCAGTCTGCGCAAAAAGGACCCCCCATTTATGATATATCTGTGTTCCGATTAGTAATCAATCTCCATGTTAATAACGCCCAAAATACCCCTGCCCACACTAACCCGTGTATACAATTGTGCACACTAATTAACCACCTTCCCGACGAGGTACAGCCACGGGACCAACACCATTCGATTCGGCGTGCAAAAGTAAGTCAGACTAAGTTGTCCTTTTTTGGAATAAGAAGAAAGTCTATAGCGCACCTAATTAAGAGTGTTTAACTCCGCCCACAAAGGCCGCACAGGGGCATGGCGCACATTCACGCGTAGTGCTTGACGAGACGAACACGTTGCTGTGTGTTTCTCCACACACGGTCATGTGGTTCAGAAAATGAGGATTACACTTTGACGCACGATAACTCTGCCCACAAAGGTCGAAAAGGGGCGTGCCGCATATCCACGCATAGCTCGCGATTAGACGAACACGCTCATATGTGTTTCCCTGCATACGGACTTATGGTTCTCAAAATTAGGTTTAGCATTTCACCCTTCAATACACTGTCAGGGTTACCAAGTCTATAAGGCTTGTTGATGACGGGTCAGAGTTGGCGAACTCTTGCTACGGGTGTCGCACGAGTGTGGCGGACCTATTGGAGCGTAGATCTTGGAAAGCTGAACGCGCCCATGTAAATGACATCGCAAACAGACTTTTCGTTGGCGATCTATTGTGCGTCGAAGAGTAACCCTAGCCCTAGCCAATTAAGAGAACCGTAAGTCTGTGTGCGCAGTAACCCATATTGGTGCGTTCGGCTCGTCGCGCTGAGTCCGAAAATGGTCTTGGTTTTGCCGAGACGTGTCCGGGGGCAGGGTTTAACCTTTAGGGTTAGGGTCATAAAAAGGTTAGGGCGGTAACTAGAAATTGGGTGAACAGTAAAGGGAAGTTGATAGTTAGCTGGGCAGGGGCCTCATATGATTAGATTAGGGGATCTTAAGAATTTTGATTGACCTCTCGTATACCGTACATGCTAGGATCATAATGCAGATGTCTACGCGTTAGGCAGAGAATTCTGAAAAGAATGGATGGTGATTGAACACCTACGGGACCCCATGACATGACTTATGGGAGGTCAAAGGTGAGGGTTAGGGTTTTGAGACTAAAATGGGTGGTGTCTTCATGAAACTTGGGGGGCTCTAAAGACCACCTGGATGGCGTCTGAGGTCTGTTTTTCGGACCAAACGTACCAAGGGCTGTGATCTCTGCTGTGTTCTGAGCACTAGGCCCTGAGCCCAGCGAAACCGGTCTCAGCACTCCAAACATAGGAGCTGGGTTAGCGTTATATGTTAATGGCTGATTGGGTCAATCTCTTTTTTATAACCATTCCAAATAGAATCAATCTCTGCGGAACAACCTTTATACACTTGTTTGCTGGAGCCCAGGGGATGTGCCCTTCGAACGACGGGCCACTCGGACCCTCGCCCCCTGAGTTCTGAGCTCTTAGATAGCAGAAGGCCGTAATCAAAGCCTTTGTAGGGAGTGAAGCTTGCTCTTTGGAAACCACGCCACAGCCGCGCACAGCACCGGCTCGAGGCCGGTACTGACGGATTGGGCTCGGCTTCACGATTCAGAAAACGTCCTGTCTGTGTGAAAAGGACCCCCCCCCATAGCATTAGGGTTAGGATCATAAAAAGGTTAGGGCGGTAACTAGGCATTGGGTGAACAGTAAAGGGAGGTTGATAGTTAGCTGGGCGGAGGCCTCGAATGAAGCCTCACTGGTGTTTGGGGGTCTTACGTATTTTGATTGACCTCTCGTGAACCGTACATGCTAGGGTCATAATGCAGATATCTACGCGTTCGGCAGACAGTTCTGAAAAGAAGGGATGGACATTGAACACCTGCGGGACCCCATGACATGACTTATGGCAGGTCAAAGGTGAGGGCTAGGGTTTTGATACTAAAATGGGTGGTGTCTTTGTGAAACTTGGGGGGCTCTAAAGACCACCTGGATGGCGTGTGAGGCCTGTTTTTCGGACCAAACGTACCCAGGGCTGTGAACTCTGCTGTGTTCTGAGCACCAGGCCCTGGGCCCCTGCGAAACCGGCCTGAGCACTCCAAACATAGGAGCTGGGTTAGCGTTATATGTTAATGGGTGAATGGGTCAAAGTCTTTTTTATAACCATTGGAGATAGATTCAATCTCTGCTCAACAACCTTTGTACACTTGTTTGCTGGAGCCCAGGGGATGTGCCCTTCGAACGACGGGCAACTCGGACCCTCGCCCCCTGAGTTCTGAGCTCTTAGACAGCAGAAGGCCATAATCAAAGCCTTTGTTAGGAGAGGAGCTCGCTCTTTCACAACCACGCGGCAGCCGTGCACAGCACCGGCTCGAGGCCGGTACCGACGGATTGGGCTCGGCTTCACGATTCAGAAAACGTCCAGTCTGCGCAAAAAGGACCCCCCATTTATGATATATCTGTGTTCCGATTAGTAATCAATCTCCATGTTAATAACGCCCAAAATACCCCTGCCCACACTAACCCGTGTATAAAATTGTGCACACTAATTAACCACCTTCCCGACGAGGTACAGCCACGGGACCAACACCATTCGATTCAGCGTGCAAAAGTAAGTCAGACTAAGTTGTCCTTTTTTGGAATAAGAAGAAAGTCTATAGCGCACCTAATTAAGAGTGTTTAACTCCGCCCACAAAGGCCGCACAGGGGCATGGCGCACATCCACGCGTAGGGCTTGACGAGACGAACACGTTGCTGTGTGTTTCTCCACACACGGTCATGTGGTTCAGAAAATGAGGATTACACTTTGACGCACGATAACTCCGCCCACAAAGGTCGAAAAGGGGCGTGCCAAATATCCACGCATAGCTCGCGATTAGACGAACGCGCTCATATTTGTTTCCCTGCATACGGACTTATGGTTCTCAAATTTAGGTTTAGCATTTCACCATTCAATACAGTGTAAGGGTTACCAAGTCTATAAGGCTTGTTGATGACGGGTCAGAGTTGGCGAACTCTTGCTACGGGTGTCGCACGAGTGTGGCGGACCTATTGGAGCGTAGATCTTGGAAAGCTGAACGCGCCCATGTAAATGACATCGCAAACAGACTTTTCGTTGGCGATCTATCGTGCGTCGAAGAGTAACCCTAGCCCTAGCCAATTAAGAGAACCGTAAGTCTGTGTGCGCAGAAACCCATATGGGTGCGTTCGGCTCGTCGCGCTGAGTCGGAAAATGGTCTTGGTTTTGCCGAGACGTGTCCGGGGGCAGGGTTTAACCTCTAGTGTTAGGGTCATACAAAGGTTAGGGCGGTAACTAGAAATTGGGTGAACAGTAAAGGGAAGTTGATAGTTAGCTGGGCAGGGGCCTCATATGATTAGATTAGGGGATCTTAAGAATGTTGATTGACCTCTCGTATACCGTACATGCTAGGATCATAATGCAGATGTCTACGCGTTAGGCAGAGAATTCTGAAAAGAATGGATGGTGATTGAACACCTACGGGACCCCATGACATGACTTATGCGAGGTCAAAGGTGAGGGTTAGGGTTTTGAGATTAAAATGGGTGGTGTCTTCATGAAACTTGGGGGGCTCTAAAGACCACCTGGATGGCGTCTGAGGTCTGTTTTTCGGACCAAACGTACCAAGGGCTGTGATCTCTGCTGTGTTCTGAGCACTAGGCCCTGAGCCCAGCGAAACCGGTCTCAGCACTCCAAACATAGGAGCTGGGTTAGCGTTATATGTTAATGGCTGATTGGGTCAATCTCTTTTTTATAACCATTCCAAATAGAATCAATCTCTGCGGAACAACCTTTATACACTTGTTTGCTGGAGCCCAGGGGATGTGCCCTTCGAACGACGGGCCACTCGGACCCTCGCCCCCTGAGTTCTGAGCTCTTAGATAGCAGAAGGCCGTAATCAAAGCCTTTGTAGGGAGAGAAGCTTGCTCTTTGGAAACCACGCCACAGCCGCGCACAGCACCGGCTCGAGGCCGGTACTGACGGATTGGGCTCGGCTTCACGATTCAGAAAACGTCCTGTCTGTGCGAAAAGGACCCCCCCCCATAGCATTTTGGTTAGGATCATAAAAAGGTTAGGGCGGTAACTAGGCATTGGGTGAACAGTAAAGGGAGGTTGATAGTTAGCTGGGCGGAGGCCTCGAATGAAGCCTCACTGGTGTTTGGGGGTCTTACGTATTTTGATTGACCTCTCGTGAACCGTACATGCTAGGGTCATAATGCAGATATCTACGCGTTCGGCAGACAGTTCTGAAAAGAAGGGATGGACATTGAACACCTGCGGGACCCCATGACATGACTTATGGCAGGTCAAAGGTGAGGGCTAGGGTTTTGACACTAAAATGGGTGGTGTCTTTGTGAAACTTGGGGGGCTCTAAAGACCACCTGGATGGCGTGTGAGGCCTGTTTTTCGGACCAAACGTACCCAGGGCTGTGAACTCTGCTGTGTTCTGAGCACCAGGCCCTGGGCCCCTGCGAAACCGGCCTGAGCACTCCAAACATAGGAGCTGGGTTAGCGTTATATGTTAATGGGTGAATGGGTCAATGTCTTTTTTTATAACCATTGGAGATAGATTCAATCTCTGCTCAACAACCTTTGTACACTTGTTTGCTGGAGCCCAGGGGATGTGCCCTTCGAACGACGGGCAACTCGGACCCTCGCCCCCTGAGTTCTGAGCTCTTAGACAGCAGAAGGCCATAATCAAAGCCTTTGTTAGGAGAGGAGCTCGCTCTTTCGCAACCACGCGGCAGCCGTGCACAGCACCGGCTCGAGGCCGGTACCGACGGATTGGGCTCGGCTTCACGATTCAGAAAACGTCCAGTCTGCGCAAAAAGGACCCCCCATTTATGATATATCTGTGTTCCGATTAGTAATCAATCTCCATGTTAATAACGCCCAAAATACCCCTGCCCACACTAACCCGTGTATAAAATTGTGCACACTAATTAACCACCTTCCCGACGAGGTACAGCCACGGGACCAACACCATTCGATTCAGCGTGCAAAAGTAAGTCAGACTAAGTTGTCCTTTTTTGAAATAAGAAGAAAGTCTATAGCGCACCTAATTAAGAGTGTTTAACTCCGCCCACAAAGGCCGCACAGGGGCATGGCACACATCCAGGCGTAGGGCTTGACGAGACGAACACGTTGCTGTGTGTTTCTCCACACACGGTCATGTGGTTCAGAAAATGAGGATTACACTTTGACGCACGATAACTCCGCCCACAAAGGTCGAAAAGGGGCGTGCCAAATATCCACGCATAGCTCGCGATTAGACGAACGCGCTCATATTTGTTTCCCTGCATACGGACTTATGGTTCTCAAATTTAGGTTTAGCATTTCACCATTCAATACAGTGTAAGGGTTACCATGTCTATGAGGCTTGTTGATGACGGGTCAGAGTTGGCGAACTCTTGCTACGGGTGTCGCACGAGTATGGTGGACCTATTGGAGCATAGATCAAGGAAAGCTGAACGCGCCCATGTAAATGACATCGCAAACGGACTTTTCGTTGGCGAGCTATCGTGCGTCGAAGAGTAACCCTAGCCCTAGCCAATTAAGAGAACCGTAAGTCCGTGTGCGCAGAAACCCATATGGGCGCGCTCGGCTCGTCGCGCTGAGTCGGAAAATGGTCTTGGTTTTGCCGAGACGTGTCCGGGGGCAGGGTTTAACCTTTAGGGTTAGGGTCATAAAAAGGTTAGGGCGGTAACTAGAAATTGGGTGAACAGTAAAGGGAAGTTGATAGTTAGCTGGACGGGTCCTCATATGCTATCTAGCCTTGCTAGATTAGGGGATCGCTCTTTGGAGACCACGCGACAACCATGCACAGCACGGGCTCGAGGCCGGTACCGACGCATTGGGCTCGGCTTCACGATTCAGAAAACGTCCTGTCTGTGCGAAAAGGACTCCCCCATTTATGATATATCTGTGTTCCAATTAGTGATCAATCTCCGTGATAATAACGCCCAAAACACCCCCTAACACCAACCCATCTATAAAATTGTGCATACTAATTAACCACTTTCCCGTAAGTCTGTGTGCATGGATACGGTCACGTTCGGCTCGTCACGCTGAGTCCGAAAATGGTCTTGGTATGTAAGTATGCGTCCGGGGGAGCAGGGTTAGAGTGTACCAGCAGATGGCAGCAGAGGATAAGGCATATAGTGAGTAGTGTACATAGTGCCCCTTCTTTGGTGTTAATGGAGTGGGGGGTCATTGGTTAGGGGGTTAGGGATAATTGATGTGGAATTGATATATCATTGGTTAGGCTCTTGATGGGTTTTGGGGTGGGGGTCAGGGGTGGGGGTCATGGCTTAGGGGGTTAGGGATAATTGATGTGGATTTGATATATCATTGGTTAGGGTCTTTATGGTTTTTGGGGTGGGGTCATAGGGCTAGGGGGTTAGGGAAGAGTTGACTGTTATTGATAGTATATTGGTTATTGGGTGGATATTGGGTGAATTATAGCGCCCCCTACTGGACCGGGGTGAAACGGGGTGGAAAAACAGCACCCCCCGGTGGCCGTTTCGGGAAATTGGGTGCGTACCCAATGACCTATCAACCAACACATTCAAAGACATATCAATCCCATTGATCCGTTTTCTTATCAAGTTGATGGGATCCGGGATAAAGTTATAGGGAAATCGTCTGAAACCGACCCCTCATCAACTCCTATGTTAAATCGCCCAATAACCCCCGAAATGTCCCTAACCCTAAGTCAGTGTCATTTTGCAAGAGGTGATGTTCATTGGTCCATGTTTTTGGCCCATGGACCTCCGATTACCACTTCCTCTGCTGTACCTGGGATAGGTGGCATTTCATCAGACCTGGCTCTCTGCATGGGACTTCGGACAGCATTGAACCCTGGAATTTCAGGTCTGTCACCGTCTTGGTGGGCCTGCCGACGCACTCGAACAAATTCAGCATTGTAAACACGTCTCACTGGCACTGTTGGTGTTGGATCCTGCCTTACTCTCTTTCACCAGACGCAGAAGCAGGTTCTTGGCCTTGTCTTCATCTGCCTGCTGCTTGGCGTTGAGCCTGGTGAAGTATCTGTAGCGGTGAGTGCTCTGCGTGCATACCTGGCCCTCGATGCAGCGTCAGAGACCTGGGCAGCAGACCTTGGTCACTCTGGACCTACAAAAGTCTTTAGCCTTACTGCTGACACCTTGACGGAATTCAGCTCTTTCAACCATAGACGTTTCCGGGGGATGTACTGTACATGGTCATTGGTGTCCAGAATGTTAATGATTGGATTTTCATCCTCTACATCGAACATGTTGGTAGTCTTGACCGGCAGGGGCTCCTAATTGATCCCTTTGAACTTCAAAGGCGTTGTTCACTGAGGCTTCGTACACACCTTTCGGACACACAGATCTGTCCGACCGACCACTGATTACATTTTTATGATTTGATGCCTCCATGTCCCACAATGCTTTGCGCGATTTGGGCGGTGCTACGACACGCGGAAATAGATGCACATATGTTCAGTGTAGTTTTCTTGACTGCAGCAGCAGCTAGCGGTAGTTTGTCGAGGCCGTTTTTCACACTCAAAGTTCACTTAGAAGGTCCGGATCAAGGACCAAATATTTGCATTTTGATTTTGGTCCGTTTGGTGTTCACACTGGACTTTGTAAAGCGTACCAAATATGTAAACAAATGACACGTGGACATGTTAAGCGAAACAAATAGTGAAAAAAAGAAAAGAGGTCATTTTACGACGGAGGGAAAAATAACATGAGGGGGTGCGGGAAATCACTGTCTACAATTTTTGGGCGCAACCTTCAGTCACACAGAGAAAAGAGAACAGCAACATGAATCATGATTGCAGCAGCAACTTGAAATTGCATTAATTCTTAATTATTTTATTAGCCAAATAAGGCAACAGAGGAGCAGGTGTTATAACCTACAACAAAGTATCCCCGAATCCCGATAAAAGGGACTTTTCTTCCATGTGTGCACCTTAACCTGATTCGATATAGGCCTATGTTATTTCTGCGCATCAAATCGACGGGCATTTCCATGTCATCTTATGGTTTAAACTTGAAGCCGTGCTGGTCAGTTAAGCTTCAAGTCAGAACAGCTCCGCTGCAGTTGACCTATATCACGTCTTTTGCTATAGTGATGTAATCAATTAACCATTTAGGACCACCTGTGTAGCTTATTTAACATTTGCTCCATTGGCTCTTTATGCGTGCGGCCGTGCGCTAGAGCGAGACAGGATGATTTTAAATATTTCTCTGTGCGTCTCTCCCATAGAGCTATAAAATATATCGGGTCTCTCCCCCCACATGTGCGCGCGTCATAACTTTGCGTGGTGGCGGTGGCGCATGCTTAAAATAAACAGATCCACAAGCTTACATCGTGTACCATACCGTAAGTACCATTCGTGTCGATAACTTGTACATCTGTTATATTTGCGCATGTGAACCTCGTACGCTGCCATTACATTTCTACTCTAGGCTACTCATAGACATATATGCGTCTACTATTAAAATCAATAGTGATCCCCGTAAAAAAGACATGCTTTTAGAACTAATTATTAATGCAGCCTCACAACTGCCGAGGCCCGACGGCTATTTTGGCTATCGTCCTGTATTTCTGTATATAGAATAGAACTTAGTACCAGACTGGACTCACTCACTGACTGGAGACAGCCGTGCGCAACTTGGACTCTCCAAGTTACGCACGGCCCTAGCCAAAAGAAGACATACAAACAAGCGATATAATAGTCTGTGTCACGTAACTCAGAAGACTACAGCCTAAACCCCACCCAGTGCTGTCAAGAACGGAAGTTCTCTCCTATTAGTTGGCGGTTAAAAAACACCCTTCTGTCCGATCTGAAGTCCCACCCTGTTCGTTGGCTGTTTTGACTACAAGGTGTCCGATGTGTTTGTTGTGCCCTCCGCCCCCACATCGGACAGGTTTGTCCGATCAAACGACGTGACTCCCATTGAAAATGAATTGGAGCAGCAATCAAATAGCAATCAGGCATCGCACACGGACCAAACATTTGTTCTTTAGGTGTGTACGCAGCCTCTGGCCTAGTTCACACCTACACAACAAATGTTCGGTCCGTGTGTGATGCCCGATTGCTTTTTGATTGCTGCTCCAATTCATTTTCAATGGGAGTCACATGGTTTGACCAAACATTTTTGTTTGATGAGGGGGGAGCAATCAGCCATCAGCGATCAAACACAAATGTTTGATCAAACCATGTGACTCCCATTGGAAAAGCATTGTGGTGGCCCAAAAAAACAAAAAAACGACCAAACATTGCTTGATTGGTGTTTGGTACGTGTGAATGAGGCCTGAGGCCTCATTCACACGTACATCAGGCATCACACACGGACCGAACATTTGTTGTGTAGGTGTGAACTAGGCCTGAGTCGATTTATTGAGCCATACAAGTGTCTATGCTCGTTAGTGTTCGCTCTAATCATTGTATGATTGCATCAAAGACAGCAATCACATTGATACCTGTCAGAGAGGGGAGGGGTGTGTGTCCGTGTGTGTGTCAATAATGTCCCTGGCTGCATATACTGTATATGTCTGATGAAGAGCCGGGGGTCCTTGAGGGGTTTGGTTCCCGGTGGTCCCCAGCTAAATGATGGAGAGTTGGTAACCAAATGGACCCTTATTAGAACTTTAACACCTTAACGCCGACTGGTTCAAATTTGGCACAGACCAGTTAATGGCCAAATATAGGCGAGGTAGAAAAGGAAGGCTGTCAATGCCTATTTGGTCAGTTTTGGCACATGCCAAGGTAGGACTGGAAGCACCATCAAGTGGTTTGGAGAATAAATTACATTAATTTGAAAAAGCAGGAAGTGGATATGACAGCACATGGCTCTAGGCTGTCAGTGTGTGACTTACTGCCCAATTCTGAGATTAGTTGTGCTAAAATAAAATCACACCCATGTGAAGTGAGTAGTGCAACTCCGTGTGGGGGTCCACACCTGTCGGTCTGGGGGAAGTTCCAGACCGACAGGAACGCACCCAGGGTGCTGGCCCGGTTCCGGCGAGCCGCCCCGCGTCCGAAATGGTTGAGAAATGACAGAGTTACCGTGTGGGGGTCCCTCTACTGTACTGTACTGTACTGTCACTGTACTGTACTGTACTGTACTGGCACACCCAAAATCATCATATATACAGTTATTATGTGCGTGTGTGTGTGTTTGTGTGTGTGTTAGGTTGCGCACAGGTGGTGAAAAACAACCATGCTGTTTTCGTGCTCAGACCCACCCACCCAACCACCCACCCACATAGCTCCGTAAGGGAGTGGTTGCGCCACTCAAAAATACAATAAATAGAAAAACACTGTGAGAGGCGGACTTCCAGCCTGAACCCCGGAATGTGTATTATTAATAACTCTGCTCTTCTAGCCTGCATGGCTCGCTCTCCATGCAGATCAAAGCAAATTGCTCTCACTGCTCTACTCCCAGCTGCACTGACTGAGCACTCCTCGCTGTGAATGAATGAAATGCCAAAATACTATGCCATGATTTCACCATTGAAATGCAGATAAAGTAGGCTACAGTTTTAGTCGTGACCGAGCAGCAGATTGTATTGTCTGTCAGCCCAAGCTGGAACTTGTGTCTGTCGCAAATTCAAGTTTTGACCTGCCCTTGTCAACACTACAAAGCCGACAGCTGTGCGAGGTGAGCTCTTATGCAAATTGAATTGAACCAAATTATTATTGTTTACAACCTAGCAAAGCATATGATGGTTTGGAGAATGGGCAAGAAATTGCATACAGTCAGAAGTCAAAAGGCATAATTTAAATCAGTGGTTCTCAAACCATTTAATTTCAAGGACCCCCATAACTCTGATTGTGCAAATAAAACCAAATGGACCCATAATAGTCCAATTTGATTCCATTTGTGCGGTCTCAGAGTTTAGATTTATAGAAGGGTCCATTTGGTTCCATTTGTAGTACACTCTCAATCTTAGCTCGAGTTACAGACCTGTAAAGGTCCATTTGGTTCCATGTGTACACTCAGAGTTACAGACCTGTAAAGGTCCATTTGGTTCCATGTGTACACTCAGAGTTACAGACCTGTAAAGGTCCATTTGGTTCCATGTGTACACTCAGAGTTACAGACCTGTAAAGGTCCATTTGGTTCCATGTGTACACTCAGAGTTACAGACCTGTAAAGGTCCATTTGGTTCCATGTGTACACTCAGAGTTACAGACCTGTAAAGGTCCATTTGGTTCCATGTGTACACTCAGAGTTACAGACTGCAGGGGTCCTTTCGGAACCCCCTCACCCTAAGGGTCCCTGGATCACTCCTTTGAGAGCCACTGCTTTAAATAAATAGGCTACATATAGGCTACATATCTAATATAGAGCATATTTGATTACACTTAGCCTGGAGGGTAGATTTTTTTCATCTGACTTTTCAATTCAAACAGAACCGCAACCCGCATTTTGTTTTCACACACGCAAAACACATGCACGTGGACGAACGGCACATGCACGCATGCATGTGTCGTGCATGTGCGCATGCATTTGTCCTCTTTTTTTGGGAATTCAGAATATGGTCACCCTAGGTAGAACGTACTCATTATGCAGAAGTCCCATTTCAAGTTCTCAAATGTATATATCTTTTTTTTTTGAAAATAGCAGATGTACAAGCTCACATTATGGATTGCATTGCACAACATTGTGAGCTTGTAGAGTGGCTATTTTAAAATGGTCTAAATGTATAGGGTTAATGTGGTTATAATGTATTTTTTTTAAATAATCTAAATCTACAAAGTAACTAGTAACTCAAATTTTCAAATACATGTAGTGTAGTAAGTATCTAGGCCTCCAAGAATTGCCTCTGAGTTGTAGTGGAAAAAAGTAATCAATCAATCAATCAAACCCAACTCTCTGACCCAACAATAAGGTTTTACTCTCAGAAAAATAACCCAGAAATCTTAACCAACTTTAACAACCCATGAATTGGGTCAAAATAAATCCCTATAACCTATATAAGAAATGGTTATGGCTCTGAAAAATAATCCAGAAATCTGACCCAATGCAAGTAACACAGGAATGGGTTAGAGAAATAACCCAAGACGTTTTACTATGTGTGCAACTGCATGCGTGCGTGCGTGCGTGCATGTGTGTGGGTGCGTGCATGCGTGCGCGTGTACAGTCAAGCTATACGGTACATAGATAAGTGTGCTTCATTAAGCACAGCGTTGCGTGCCACGCTGCCACACTTTGCGGGCGTAGCTTCCATTAGCATAGTGTGCCGGCCGCCATGCCTCTCTCTGCACGGCGGCTGCAATGAGGAGTGAATTAAATGTGTTGGCACTTTACTTACGCTGCTTCCATTAGCTTTGTGGGTTCGAGGGTGTGTGTGTGTGTGTGTGCGTGTGCGTGTGCGTGTGCGTGTGCACGTGCGTGCGTGCGTGTAGAGTTTGGCTGATGATGATGATAATGGTGAGGCTACTCATGCATACATATATACACCTTATTGTCCCACTGCTCTCTGAAGCTTAAAAGCCCAAACCACACCAATGGGTCGCCATGCAACTCCTTGCAAACACACTGTTGTGAGTAGACCCATGTATGTACTGTAGACACATGTAGACCCATGTATGTACTGTAGACACATGTAGACCCATGTATGCACTGCAGACGCATGTAGACCCATGTATGCACTGTAGACACATGTAGACCCATGTATGCACTGTAGACGCATGTAGACCCATGTATGCACTGTAGACACATGTAGACCCATGTATGCACTGTAGACGCATGTAGACCCATGTATGCACTGTAGACACATGTAGACCCATGTATGCACTGCAGACGCATGTAGACCCATGTATGCACTGTAGACGCATGTAGACCCATGTATGCACTGCAGAAAGCATGTAGACCCATGTATGTACTGTAGAAAGCATGTAGACCCATGTATGTACTGTAGAAAGCATGTAGACCCATGTATGTACTGTAGACACATGTAGACCCATGTATGTACTGTAGACACATGTAGACCCATGTATGTACTGTAGACACATGTAGACCCATGTATGTACTGTAGACGCATGTAGACCCATGTATGTACTGTAGACACATGTAGACCCATGTATGTACTGTAGACACATGTAGACCCATGTATGTACTGTAGACGTATGTAGACCCATGTATGTACTGTAGACGCATGTAGACCCATGTATGCACTGCAGAAAGCATGTAGACCCATGTATGTACTGTAGACGCATGTAGACCCATGTATGCACTGCAGAAAGCATGTAGACCCATGTATGCACTGTAGACGCATGTAGACCCATGTATGCACTGCAGAAAGCATGTAGACCCATGTATGTACTGTACACATGTAGACCCATGGATGTACTGTAGACACATGTAGACCCATGTATGTACTGTAGACGCATGTAGACCCATGTATGCACTGTAGACTCATGTAGACCCATGTATGCACTGTAGACACATGTAGACCCATGTATGTACTGTACACATGTAGACCCATGTATGCACTGTAGAAAGCATGTAGACCCATGTATGTACTGTACACATGTAGACCCATGTATGCACTGTAGAAAGCATGTAGACCCATGTATGTACTGTACACATGTAGACCCATGTATGTACTGTACACATGTAGACCCATGTATGTACTGTACACATGTAGACCCATGTATGTACTGTAGACACATGTAGACCCATGTATGCACTGTAGACATGTAGACCCATGTATGCACTGTAGAAAGCATGTAGACCCATGTATGCACTGTAGACGCATGTAGACCCATGTATGCACTGCAGAAAGCATGTAGACCCATGTATGCACTGTAGACGCATGTAGACCCATGTATGCACTGCAGAAAGCATGTAGACCCATGTATGCACTGTAGACGCATGTAGACCCATGTATGCACTGCAGAAAGCATGTAGACCCATGTATGTACTGTACACATGTAGACCCATGGATGTACTGTAGACACATGTAGACCCATGTATGTACTGTAGACGCATGTAGACCCATGTATGCACTGTAGACTCATGTAGACCCATGTATGCACTGTAGACACATGTAGACCCATGTATGTACTGTACACATGTAGACCCATGTATGCACTGTAGAAAGCATGTAGACCCATGTATGTACTGTACACATGTAGACCCATGTATGCACTGTAGAAAGCATGTAGACCCATGTATGTACTGTACACATGTAGACCCATGTATGTACTGTACACATGTAGACCCATGTATGTACTGTACACATGTAGACCCATGTATGTACTGTACACATGTAGACCCATGTATGCACTGTAGACGCATGTAGACCCATGTATGCACTGCAGAAAGCATGTAGACCCATGTATGCACTGTAGACGCATGTAGACCCATGTATGTACTGTAGACACATGTAGACCCATGTATGCACTGCAGAAAGCATGTAGACCCATGTATGCACTGTAGACACATGTAGACCCATGTATGTACTGTAGAAAGCATGTAGACCCATGTATGTACTGTAGAAAGCATGTAGACCCATGTATGCACTGCAGAAAGCATGTAGACCCATGTATGTACTGTATAAAGCATGTAGACCCATGTATGCACTGTAGACGCATGTAGACCCATGTATGCACTGTAGAAAGCAT
Organism: Electrona antarctica; assembly: GCF_951216825.1. Lineage (NCBI taxonomy): Eukaryota > Metazoa > Chordata > Actinopteri > Myctophiformes > Myctophidae > Electrona > Electrona antarctica. The sequence goes on along the minus strand of NC_136789.1, from coordinate 49,403,430 downwards.
GTAGACCCATGTATGCACTGCAGAAAGCATGTAGACCCATGTATGTACTGTAGACACATGTAGACCCATGTATGCACTGCAGAAAGCATGTAGACCCATGTATGCACTGTAGACACATGTAGACCCATGTATGCACTGTACACATGTAGACCCATGTATGCACTGTACACATGTAGACCCATGTATGTACTGTACACATGTAGACCCATGTATGTACTGTACACATGTAGACCCATGTATGTACTGTAGACGCATGTAGACCCATGTATGTACTGTAGACCCATGTATGCACTGCAGAAAGCAAGTAGACCCATGTATGTACTGTAGACACATGTAGACCCATGTATGTACTGTAGACACATGTAGACCCATGTATGCATTGTAGACACATGTAGACCCATGTGTGCACTGCAGAAAGCAAGTAGACCCATGTATGTACTGTAGAAAGCATGTCGACGCATGGATGTACTGTAGAAAGCATGTAGACCCATGTATGTACTATAGAAAGCATGTAGACCCATGTATGTACTGTAGAAGGCATGTAGACCCATGTATGCACTGCAGAAAGCATGTAGACCCATGTATGTACTGTATAAAGCATGTAGAACCATGTATGTACTGTACACATGTAGACCCATGTATGTACTATAGAAAGCATGTAGACCCATGTATGTACTGTAGAAAGCATGTAGAACCATGTATGTACTGTACACATGTAGACCCATGTATGTACTGTACACATGTAGACCCATGTATGTACTGTAGACGCATGTAGACCCATGTATGTACTGTAGACACATGTAGACCCATGTATGTACTGTACACATGTAGACCCATGTATGTACTGTACACATGTAGACCCATGTATGTACTGTAGACGCATGTAGACCCATGTATGTACTGTAGACACATGTAGACCCATGTATGTACTGTACACATGTAGACCCATGTATGTACTGTACACATGTAGACCCATGTATGTACTATAGAAAGCATGTAGACCCATGTATGTACTGTAGAAAGCATGTAGAACCATGTATGTACTGTACACATGTAGACCCATGTATGTACTGTACACATGTAGACCCATGTATGTACTGTAGACGCATGTAGACCCATGTATGTACTGTAGACACATGTAGACCCATGTATGTACTGTACACATGTAGACCCATGTATGTACTGTACACATGTAGACCCATGTATGTACTGTACACATGTAGACCCATGTATGTACTGTACACATGTAGACCCATGTATGCACTGTAGACACATGTAGACCCATGGATGTACTGTAGACACATGTAGACCCATGTATGTACTGTAGACACATGTAGACCCATGGATGTACTGTAGACACATGTAGACCCATGTATGTACTGTAGACGCATGTAGACCCATGGATGTACTGTAGAAAGCATGTAGACCCATGGATGTACTGCAGAAAGCATGTAGACCCATGTATGTACTATAGAAAGCATGTAGACCCATGTATGTACTGTAGAAAGCATGTAGAACCATGTATGTACTATAGAAAGCATGTGCATGTAGACCCATGTATGTACTGTAGAAAGCATGTGGACCCATGGATGTACTATAGAAAGCATGTAGACCCATGGATGTACTGTAGACACATGTAGACCCATGTATGTACTATAGAAAGCATGTAGACCCATGTATGTACTGCAGAAAGCATGTAGACCCATGTATGTACTGCAGAAAGCATGTAGACCCATGTATGTACTATAGAAAGCATGTAGACCCATGGATGTACTATAGAAAGCATGTTCATGTAGACCCATGTATGTACTATAGAAAGCATGTAGACCCATGTATGTACTATAGAAAGCATGTGCATGTAGACCCATGTATGTACTGTAGAAAGCATGTGGACCCATGTATGTACTATAGAAAGCATGTGCATGTAGACCCATGTATGTACTATAGAAAGCATGTAGACCCATGTATGTACTGTAGAAAGCATGTGGACCCATGGATGTACTTCAGAAAGCATGTAGACCCATGTATGTACTGCAGAAACCATGTAGACCCATGTATGTACTGCAGAAACCATGTAGACCCATGTATGTACTATAGAAACCATGTGCATGTAGACCCATGTATGTACGATAGAAAGCATGTGCATGTAGACCCATGTAGAAAGCATGTGCATGTAGACCCATGTATGTACTATAGAAAGCATGTAGACCCATGTATGTACTGTAGAAGGCATGTAGACCCATGTATGTACTATAGAAAGCATGTGCATGTAGACCCATTTATGCACTGTAGAAAGCATGTAGACCCATGTATGTACTGTAGAAAGCATGTAGACCCATGGATGTACTGTAGAAAGCATGTAGACCCATGTATGCACTGCAGAAAGCATGTGCATGTAGACCCATGTATGCACTGTGGAACACATGTAGACGCATTTAGACACATGTATGTACTGCAGAAAGCATTTAGACGCATGGATGTACTGTAGAAAGCATGTAGACCCATGGATGTACTGTAGAAAGCATGTAGACCCATGTATGCACTGTGGAACGCATGTAGACACATGTCGTTGCAAGTGTAACCCGGGCTCAGGCCTAACTACCGTATATTGGTAAACACTGGCCGGTACAGATATGTATTACTTCTATTAAATCAGCACTCGTTTGGGCCAGTACATCAGAGATTATAGGTTCTGTTTAAAGAGGGATGAGTACTGGAATATTACAGAGTGAGCAACACAAGTAAATAAGACTCAAAGACCAACGGATATAGTAAATATAGTTGAAATATACAAGTAAAACGTGCAAACGCGGGAAGCGAATGCAGCTCGTAAATTGCAATAACAACAATTAGAATAAATTACGTACTTTTTAAGTTTTTTTTTAAGTTACGTTTTTTTACGTAAAATAAATAAAATAAATAAAAGATTAATTTGAGTTTAGGTATGATGGTGAACAAGCTGCTGTTTCCAGCATGTACAGTAATGCAACCAAAACACCACCTAATAGACAGTCTTGAACTTGGTTCTATCTATTTTATATTGGTGCTCCTATTTATCCTAAGATTAGGTTATTGAACTGTTGGTTTTAATTTTTATCTTGAGAAAATCTAGGTTTGTCCTTGTTTTTACAGCAATGCTTTTAAACCTGAAGCTATTTATGAAATTCTTTAATTTAGTATTAATTGAATGAATTGTAATCCCAACACATGAAATGAAAAGGTTTGAACCTTTTAGTAAATGAACCCTTTAAGTCTCAAAAGTACACAGATGTGCAACATATTGTTACCCTTCCTTTCAACCTTTCCCTCCAAAAAATATGATTTTACATTTGTATCAAAATGTCTTTACAACAAAACAAAAATAGTATTCACTTGTATCAAAATACCCTTTGACCTATAGGTCAAAATACCTTTAGCAAAAAGTACCTCTTAAATTAAATGATAGCTTAATGCTCACATATCAGTTCAGTCAACAACATGAGATCAATTTCAAAACAATAAACAGTGTGACTTATTTTCTTTCCTTTAGTTGTCTCAGTCCAGTGGAAAGAATGAAATGTCCATGAAACTATCCCTTCAGTTGTCTTTCAATAATCAGTCCTACCAGTTCTCCAGATCAAAGCAACAGTTCTTTCAGATCGACTCAGATGGGTAGCTCGCCACAACTGCTGAACTCTTTCACCAGCATTGTAGATCAGACTTGCAACAGTTGAAATCCACTCCAAATGAGGATTACTCTCTATGTATTCACATTCACTATCAGAATAACTGCTTACTCATATTATTCATACAAGTCAATAAATCACAGAAGTATCTCATGATCAGAAATAAAAATAACAATCATGACATTGTAATGTTTGAGAACCATTGAGAATGGAATCAAATCACTCACCAGAACAAATCAAGTTTTAGTGCATACTTTGTGAAAGGCATGGATCACACACTCCAGTTTCCATCTACTTTGTAGAAACAGGTGACATAGGAACAGAACAGATAGGGTTTTGAATTCTAGATTCACTCAACCACCAATGTGTTTTCAATGTTTACAGCCACTGCTGGTAGCCAACACGTGAGTCAAAAGTAGGTCAATTGACAATTATCACTTACGTGAGTTTCTTCCAGATCAAAGCACCAAAAACGTTGTGTGTTTATGTCAGTCAACTGCACAACGGGGGTTTCTCACTTTAATGAATGAGTGGCTTTGATAACTGAATCATTAATCAGCTTTCCAGCGTTATTCAATGTGTAAACAATCTCTAGCAAAATGCTACATGTGTCTCCTCTGGTGTCTTTAGATCAAAGAGGAAGATTCTGGAACATGACGTTCTGTCACAACCATTCCTGCAGTGAGCAGGGTACTGATTGGACAGTGAAAATGTTGCACTGATCCCAGGTCTGTTCCATTGTCAACTGAAGCTTTACACTTCAACATAAACTTCCTTCAGTGTACTTCAAAATAAAACACCTTCACCTTTAGTGAATTTAATATGAGACCTCTCTACTGAAGACATTGGTATTACAAGGAACTATTTCCTGTATTACTTTTAGGCAAAGTTGAATGTATTGCTGACCCTAATTTAATATTAATGCTAAATATGCATTTTGAAATATTTATTGCTACTTCCTTGTAGCTTCTTAAAATCCTATTTTAAGGCAGGGTAACCTGGGTTACATCCTCCCCCCCCTAAAGGTGTTTACGTCCCGTTACACCTACAAGACTGACCAAGCATTGCTCTGGTAAGGGCATCATCATAACTAAAACCCTGTAGTGCATCTGCAAAGGCTACATTCAGGCTCTGAACAAAAGACTGAGCTATGGACAGCAAGGGATTCCCTAACTGACTGTATTGAAACCTTTCAGGGTGTGCCCTGTGCCTCTGGGAACGTCTAATAGGGGTTTCACTTTCCTGGGGGGGTGGGGGGTTTGTGTCTTCAAGAAGAAGATGAGAGCAAGCACTCAGTTGAATTGGGTGCACGGTTCTGGAAGGTATACACTGAAGGAATAAATATCAGCACTCACGTTATCCGTTAGGATTCTTGTTTTATTTCAGTTTTCCCTAGCAGGCATAACAACAGACAGACGGACGTTTCGGCCGGGTTGGCCTTCTTCAACTATAATCGGGTTTGTGTCTTCATCCAGATGTCCAGCTTCTGCACGTTCCACTGATATTTCTTGACTAGGCTCGCTGGCAATCGACCTCTCATCACTTCCGCTGCTGTCACTAAAATGACAGGTCTGAGAGAACAGGGAGACTTTCATCCATGATGTTGGGTCCAGGTAAGATTTCATTCCCTGTGGGGATTCCAACAGCTCCTCTTTCTGTTTCAGGGAAATCTGATTCTTGTTCAACAGGTACTTCATTCTGAGTCAGAGCGTCAAGTCTGAGCTTGATTGAGGCAGGATGCACCTCAACTATACATGTATGGCGGTTTTTCTCCCTGATTTGCTGTCTTTCCGTTGGAGGTACGAGCTCAGGATTCTTGTCTCAATTAGGTCAGTGTTTGAAGCATGTTCAGGTAAGTAGTAATCTTGATCTTCAGAATCTGAATGATCTTCTGGTAAGTCAGTCTCATCAGTCACTTCAATACTAGACTGCTTTCTTGTTTTAGGTCTGTTCACAGTTGCCTCTCGAGGTTCTTCTGACTCAGCAATAGGTATAAATCCACAGGGCAGCAACAGATCACAATGAAGAGTCCGGAGTGGACCTTCTTGACCTTCTGGTCGGACTGTGTATACTGGAAGGTTGCCAGCTCGCTTGACCACTATGTATATGTCAGGCTCCCATTTATCAGCCAAGTTATGTTTTCCTCTTAGCCGGACACTCCTCACGAGTACTCTGTCGCCTGGCTCAAGGGTGGATTCAATGACTCGTTTGTCGAAACGGAGCTTGTTGGGTTGAGCTATCTTGGAGGAATTCTCAATGGCAACACGGTAGCTTTCTTCCAGGCGGTCTTTCACTATGTACATAGTGGGAGTGTGACTTGGGTGGACTGCTGACAGGTAGGCCAAATGCCAGGTCAACTGGCAAGCGAGCTTGTCTGCCGAACATCAATTCATATGGGGTGAATCCAGTCACATCGTTCCGCGTGCAGTTATATGCGTGCACTAGAGGTTTAACGAACTCCCACCAATGAGACTTATCTTTGTTCTCTAGAGTACCCAACATCTGGAGGAGGGTTTCGATTAAATCTTTCTACCGGATTCCCTCTGGGGTGATACGGAGTAGTCCTCACTTTCTGAATACCAGCAATCTGGCATAACTCTTTGATTGTGTGGGATTCAAAATCCCGTCCCTGATCACTCAAATGTCTTTCCGGGAAACCGTAGTGCACAAAGAAATTCTCCCACAGACACTTTGCCACTGTCTGTGCCTTTTGATTTCGGGTTGGTATGGAAACTGCGTATTTGGTGAAGTGGTCTGTCAGCACCAGAATGTCTTTAGTGTTACTCCGGTCAGGCTCCAATGAGAGAAAGTCCATACAGACCAACTCCAAAGGTCTACTGGTTGTGATGTTCAGCAGAGGGGCTGCTCTCTCATGGGGGGTCTTTCGGCGCACACAGCGCACACAGGTCTTAATCTTGTGATCTACATCTCCAGCCATCCTTGGCCAATAGAATCGCGACCTCACAAGGTCAAGGGTCCGCTCGATACCTAGGTGGCCTATGTCATCATTTAGGCTTGTCAGAACGGTGGCTCTAAGTTCAACCGGCAATGCCAACTGGTGTGTGACCTGTCCATTTTCTTGTCGGGCCCTGTATAAGACTCCATCCATTAGCTCCAATCGCATCCACTCCCGAAGCCACAGGGCTAGGTCAGGGAGCTCTTGTCGTACTGTAGGAGAAGGCTGCTCTCCCAACTCCAAGTGTTCAATAACTGCTCGGAGATCTGAATCGTCTCTTTGTTTGTCTCTTAACTCCTCTACAGTCAAGTGAGCAACCACCGGGAGTCCATTAGCGTCTTCCTGCTGAAACTCATTGGGTAAAGCATCTGCATGGATAGCCAGAGATTCCACGAGTGACTGATGGGTCTGAGTTGGGTCATCTATATCCTGGGGATGGATGGGTCTAGCTCTGTGTTTGAACGGGGTACTATCACTCATTCTGATGTGGTGCTTCACCTTGTTAGTGTGGCCAAAATCTAGATCATGAAGGGCGAACACTTCAGGCATCGAATTTAACTGTTTAGTGATCCGATTTCTCCACTCGGGTGACAAAGGTGAATCTCCAAAGTCAAAATCCATCTCTCTGCCTTGGGGGGCATTCGAGTCTGCAGAATGCTCTTTTCCCACCACCTTCTGAATAGCATGGATCTCAGTTAGCACCGTCTTAGGATGAATCGTGAGGTCGTTTTACTCTCATTCTTAATCATAACTGGAATACGGTAGGGCCGCTTAACAGGCAAGGTGCACAGGGAACGTGCCACTAATAGCCCACCAGGAAGAGAAGATCTCGATGCGGCCTCTACAGTGACCCACTTCTCACAATGAGCATTACTCATATGGAGCAGCCCATCAAGGATGACTGGCACTATCTCAGGGCCATCACTCTGTACTTTCACCCAACCTAGGGCACCAGCACCAGCTTGTCGCTGTCGCACTTCTAAGACTTTCAACACGACTCGGTAGCCATGACGGGATGACTGAGGGCGACATTCATTTCCATCCACATAGCTGGAGTAGAGGAAATCTAGTGTATTCGTACCAATGAGGATTTGAGGCACCTCACTCAGATCAGGGGTTACCAACACTAGAGTGGGCACTTGGATCTCTTTTCCCACAAACTCTTCGGGGAAGGTCAAGCTCAATTCTACATACCAGAGGTAGGGCACTGCCTGAAACCTTTATTTCAGGGGAATCCAATTGAGACCAGGGTCTCTTTTTCAATGGCGCCCTGTATACAAACAAGAACATTTACATTTTGACATACATGACATGGACACACAGTACAACAAATATGATACACAAGCACATACACACAGAAACAAAACCTTGTAACAAAATGTTACAGAAAGCAGGTGCATATGCCTTCCTCTAGTGTGAGGTCAGTTAAGAGTCTCTTAAAAGTAGTAAACGAAACAAAAACATTCAACTTTAATTTGTTTTGACAACCATTCCATAAATGTGGAGCATACACCCTGAAGGCAGTATCTCCCAATTTAGTAGTAGTTTTTGGTACCTTCAATAAAAGCATATCTTGTGATCTAGTACCATAAGCTGATGTATTGAGATCTAGCAGTTTTGTTAAATACAGAGGTAGTTTACCAATTAAAGCTTTATACGTGAACAGGGTAGCATGTTGTTTCCTTCTAAGAGCCAGAGAAGACCATTCTACTGAGGTATATAATGCACAGTGATGTGTTCTGAAACCTGCTCCTGTAATAAAGCGGAGTGCACTGTGATAAATTGCGTCCAAGGGTTTTAGAATGCTGTCAGTGGCATGCATATACAGGATATCTCCATAAATAAAAATTGGCATAATTGTTGCTTGGATTATCCTCTTTCTATTCTCTTTAGAGAAGCATAATCTATTTCGATAGAGGAAGCCAATTTTAGGTTTGATTTTCTTTGTTAGATTTTCTATATGTGTTTTAAAAGAGAAATCCTCATCTAGCCAGATCCCTAAATACTTATATGATGAGACCCGCTCAATGTGTGCCCCTCTCAGAGACAGTATGGGGTCACCTGTTTCCACTTTTGTTATATTTGAAAACAACATGTACTTCGTCTTGCCTACATTTAGGGCAAGTTTAAGATCCGCTAGTGCATGCTGGATAATGTTAAAAGCAGATTGTAAGTTAAATATAGCTTGACTACTTGATGGGGCAGTGGTGTATAGAATTGTGTCCATTGGTTCCTTCTACTTCCAACTTTACATCCAATAAGTCAGCCACAGGCTTCATGCGACGACAAGGTAAGTGCTCCTCATAAAACGACTGTGGAATGGTAGTCACTTGTGATCCTGTGTCTAGAAGACAATTGACTTCCTTGCCTTCAACTTTGATCTGAGCGGTGCATTTTGTTCCCAATAGTCTTGATGGCAGTTTGACAGATGCGGTTTCAGCAGAAACATGTTTGCTGTTCACTTTCTTAGTTTCTCTAGGGCGGTCATTGTGTCTCTCAGTCCCCGTTTGCCCAGTAACAGGGACTGCTAGTAGTTTAACCGCTGGGTGCCAGTGACACCATTCTGACGGTCCCATTGTTGTTGCTTCGCTTTAAGCAGCTGCCTCTTCTCTTCGACCAAGACAGGATTTGGCTCACTTTTACAGTGAACTGCAAGGTGTCCGTCCTCTCCGCAATTGAAACAGTAAGAGGGGCGGGTCTGTTGGTTGTTGGTCTCGCTGTACTAGACTGCCTATGTGCTTGCTTGTTAATAGGCTGGTATTCAGCTTTCCTGGGACTCTCATGAGAGCATGCTGATGTCACTGTCCGATGGCTACTAACTGGAGGCGTATTCACCTGAGCTTGAAGCTTGGCAAGCTGCTGCTTCAGTATCTTAAACTCTGCAGCCTCTGGGTTTTCATTTGTATATGATATTGAAATGTGTCTTTGTTCTTTACTCCAATGACGACACTTTATTGGTCATTACAGATACCGATCACACCCGAGAGTATGCAAATAACCTCAGTACTCTCGGCACTGTTGTCGAAGTCTGCTGCTCTCCCCGCAAGACTGGCTTCATTGTAGAGTCGAATCCAGTATCGAACAGGATCATTGACGTCTCCTGCCTGTTCGGCATCAATGCCTCTATCAATGGTGCGCTGTGCCTTCCTCATGTGTGAGATAATTCGGCCTCGTCCGGCACCGCCCAACAATGGGGTGTTAATCACAGTGTAAAGGGCATCTTCAATCAGATCCTTCACATTATTCCAGGCTTCCATTCTGCCTCGAATCCGCCAAGGCGTCAACACTCCGTCAAAAAGAAATTCCGCTGAATCACACCACTGTCCACTCCACGAGCACAAGTCGGGAAAGAAATTGATCTGTGGGTTTATGTATTGACTTCCGAAAGCTCAACTCCCAGACCATCAAAGACGCATATGCACTACCCAACTTGGAGGAAGTCTTCTCCCTGTTAACAGGCTCGAAATGGTTCTCAGTCCTTGATCTAAAATCGGGCTATTATCAGATTGAGATGGAAGAAGCTGAAAAGGAAAGGACTGCCTTTGTGTGCCGGCAGGGTAACCTGGGTTACACAAGCAACCAATTGAACTAATGAATCACTTGGGTCGACTTGCGTCTACATGTGTCTACAACAGGAGATATCACATCGCTGGGACGAACGCTGAAACCGCTTTGTTGCGTCTCGACCCATTGGTGTGGTTTAGGCTTAAAGAATGCTGCATAGTATTTTACAAGACGCATGAGCTGCACTCATTGCATGCTTATCATTTGTGTGTGACTAAAGTTTTCAGTAAAAAGAAAAAGAAAAAAAGTCTTTATCTGAAATTTGAATTATTTGAAAACTTCAGTTACAAGATACTGATATTATTAATACAAAAACATGTTTATAGTACCACTACAGAAAACCCCACTAAGGTACAACATTCTTTATTCTACAGAAAGCCCCACTAAGATACAACATTCTTTATTCTACAGAAAGCCCCACTAAGGTAGGCCTACAACATTCTTTATTCTACAGAAAGCCCCACTAAGGTAGGCCTACAACATTCTTTATTCTACAGAAAGCCCCACTAAGGTAGGCCTACAACATTCTTTATTCTACAGAAAGCCCCACTAAGATACAACATTCTTTATTCTACAGAAAGCCCCACTAAGGTACAACATTCTTTATTCTACAGAAAGCCCCACTAAGGTACAACATTCTTTATTCTACAGAAAGCCCCACTAAGGTACAACATTCTTTATTCTACAGAAAGCCCTACTAAGGTACAACATATCTTTATTCTACAGAAAGCCCCACTAAGGTACAACATATCTTTATTCTACAGAAAGCCCCACTAAGGTACAACATTCTTTATTCTACAGAAAGCCCCACTAAGGTACAACATTCTTTATTCTACAGAAAGCCCCACTAAGGTACAACATATCTTTATTCTACAGAAAGCCCTACTAAGGTATAACATTCTTTATTCTACAGAAAGCCCCACTAAGGTACAACATTCTTTATTCTACAGAAAGCCCCACTAAGGTACAACATTCTTTATTCTACAGAAAGCCCCACTAAGGTACAACATTCTTTATTCTACAGAAAGCCCCACTAAGGTACAACATATCTTTATTCTACAGAAAGCCCTACTAAGGTACAACATTCTTTATTCTACAGAAAGCCCCACTAAGGTACAACATTCTTTATTCTACAGAAAGCCCCACTAAGGTACAACATATCTTTATTCTACAGAAAGCCCTACTAAGGTACAACATATCTTTATTCTACAGAAAGCCCCACTAAGGTACAACATTCTTTATTCTACAGAAAGCCCCACTAAGGTACAACATTCTTTATTCTACAGAAAGCCCCACTAAGGTACAACATTCTTTATTCTACAGAAAGCCCCACTAAGGTACAACATTCTTTATTCTACAGAAAGCCCCACTAAGGTACAACATATCTTTATTCTACAGAAAGCCCTACTAAGGTACAACATATCTTTATTCTACAGAACGCCCCACTAAGGTACAACATATCTTTATTCTACAGAGAGCCCCACTAAGGTACAACATATCTTTATTCTACAGAACGCCCCACTAAGGTACAACATATCTTTATTCTACAGAGAGCCCCACTAAGGTACAACATATCTTTATTCTACAGAAAGCCCCACTAAGGTACAACATATCTTTATTCTACAGAACGCCCCACTAAGGTACAACATATCTTTATTCTACAGAAAGCCCCACTAAGGTACAACATTTCTTTATTCTACAGAACGCCCCACTAAGGTACAACATATCTTTATTCTACAGAGAGCCCCACTAAGGTACAACATATCTTTATTCTACAGAAAGCCCCACTAAGGTACAACATATCTTTATTCTACAGAAAGCCCCACTAAGGTACAACATATCTTTATTCTACAGAAAGCCCTACTAAGGTACATTATGCAGGAGAATGGAATGTAAGCGGATATATAATGACTCGAGTCATTTCTTGTTTTTGTTTTTTTTCCCGGACAGGCTATGACCTGTGGTCAAGTGCCTCTGACACCTTGGCATGAATAATTTGTTTTGACGTGATGACTAATGATACAAAAGAGAGGAGAGGAGAGGAGAGGAGAGGTTCCTTCTCAGCCTGGTCTGAGAGCAGCACAGTTATTAAAAAGCTCTTATGTCCATATTTTAAAGTTGAATTATTCATTTGTCCGTAAAGTAGGTTAATGTCCTTTACTTCATCATACTACGGCGTCACTACACATCCGGGAGAGGACATACAAGGTTTATGTCACCCGACAGCAACATTGCATGTCTATTTGATGGCCACTTTTATTCTGGCTCCTGCCAAAAAAGCACAGCTTGCACTTCTGAGAGAGAGAGGGAGAGGGGGGTGGGGGGGAGAGAGGGAGACGGAGAGGGAAAGAGGGAGAGGGAGGGATAGAGAGAGAGAGAGAGAGAGAGAGGGGGGGGGGGGGGGGGGAGAGGGAGAGGGGGAGAGAGAGGGAGAGGAAGAGGGAGAGAGAGAGAGAGAGAGAGCATTGGCACCAGCAGCCTCTACTCAGGGAACAATGTGAGTGCATCCTCTCCCTATAGACACCAGTCTGAAGTCCACTTCACACAATAGACAACGTGGTCTCTAAGGTAACTGTGAAATATTATACCCACACATTTTGTTTTTACTCCACTGCAAGGATGTGGAGACTTTAGTTCTTGGTTTACTTTGCAGATTTGGATCATAATTGCAAAACTGCATCGACCACTTATAGGCCCTGACCTATTAGAATCCGGCTGTTCGGGAGAAAAAAACCACACACGTGTGAACTGAGTGGTGCAACTCCCCTCTCCCCCTGCCTCTCTCTCTCTCTCTCTCTGTAATTAGCAGGCAACAGTGCAACTCTCTCTGTTTCTGCCACAGCAGCACCACTTTTGCCCCTACTGGTACTCTAAACCAGGGGTTCTCAACCCGTGGGTCGTGACCCCTCGGGGGGTCGCCAAATTATTTTAGGGGGTCCCCAAATTATTTTCAAAAAAAGATATATATATATTTCTTTTTAAATTGTATTTTCACGATTTTTCAAAAATAGCAGACCTACAAGCTCGTAGCGCGCCACTCGGTGGCGCGCTATGAGCTTGTAGATCTGCTACTTTTCAATAGCTAAATTATAACAATGCTTAAAACACCAAAAGGGGTTCCCGCCCAAAATGGTTTAAGGTTATTGTAGCAGTCAATTTCGGGAGGCGGGAGGGGGCGGGGGTCCCGAGACATTGCCAAAACATTTCCGGGGGTCCCCGGCCAAAAACGTTGAGAACCCCTGCTCTAAACATCGGGACATAGTCCCATAGTTCCATAGTCCCATAGGGACATTGCTGTTCCTTGGAGTGGTTGTACCACTCAAAAATAGCCCCGGTCCGTGATGCCAAAGGATTGGTACGGACGGACAGACAGACAGACAGACAGACAGACAGACACCCTTACATATTTTCGGCCCTGGATAACTGCCAGAGAGTCCAACAAAATGTTCACGATATATTTTGTCTCATAAACGATTCTCTTGAATTATACATGTTTTTTTTTTCTTTTTCGTTTCTTTTTTTTTATTTACTGAAAGTTCATCGTCTACATCAGGGGTTCTCAACCCATGGGTCGCGACCCCTCGGGGGGTCGCCAAATTAGTTTGGGGGGTCCCCAAATTATTTAAAAAAAAAAAAGTTTTATTTTTTTATTTTTTTCACGATTTTTCAAAAATAGCAGACCTACAAGCTCGTAGCGCGCCACTCGGTGGCGCGCTATGAGCTTGTAGATCTGCTATTTTTCAATAGCTAAATTATAACATAATGCTTAAAACACCAAAAGGGGTTCCCGCCCAAAATGGGTTAAGGTTATTGTAGCAGTCAATTTATATTGGGGGTCGGGAGGGGGCGGGGCGGGGGTCCCGAGACGTTGCCAAAGCATTTCCGGGGGTCCCCGGCCAAAAAGGTTGAGAACCACTGGTCTACATCTACAGGTCAGCTCATCTTCAACTGATAAACCTCCGATCTATAACCTCAGACATTTCCAGAACGGCCTGTTATAGCGCCACCAGGAGGCCGCTTTGTGCAAAACAAGTTTTTGGACAGTACACCTACAGATTTTGTCCAAACATCACGTAAATTGGTACACAGTCTCTCTAGAGCCATTCAACGAAACGGGTCTTTCAGATTTCTCAGACTCCATCCTGATTGGCTAGGATTGGCTTCCAAAGTTTGCAGGAGTGCTCAGTTTCAAACAAAATGCTGCAAATCATGAACACATGGTGTGATTTCCGTGAAATTGTGCACGCACATTCCCACTAGGCCGAGGAAGAAATGCCACGTGAACATTTTCAACTCAGCCTCATGGTGGCGCTATAACTGGCCGAAAAGTGTTTTACCTCTAACTGCACGGAGCTGTGGATAACTTTGTATGCCAACTCCCTAGAGGCCAAGGAAAAACCTTTGCAATTTTTCACATCTGCTCTTTATAGCGCCACCAGGAGGCCGACATACAGTATGTAAAACACATTTTCTAATATTACTCCTTCAGATTGTATCCAAATTTCACGCAAATCGGTACACATGCTCTCCATAGTCATGTGATCAAGACGGGTTTGTTTGATTTCTCATAATCCACCCCCATTGGCTACGATTGGCTTCTAAACTTTTCAGGAGTAGCCCGCTTTGTACCCGTTTTGTACAAATCGCCACAACTACTCAACGCCGCGTCCGATTGTGGTGAAACTGTGCATGTATATTCCCACTAGGCTTTGGAAGAAATGCCACTTGACCGTTTTCAAATCAGCCTCATGGTGGCGCTACAACAGGCCAAGCCACGACACACACACACACACACACACACACACACACACACACACACACACACACACACACACACGTTTATATTGCTCCTAAACATTTTGCCAAACATCACACACACACTCCTATCCTCCTGGTGGAGACCTGTGCCCAGAAGGGCACTTTTTCTAGTTTATAATGGGCTTCGGCGGCAACGAGGGCCAAAACTGGTGTCCACCAGGTGGCACTGAAGGAGTTTTAAAAACGGAGTAGTTCTTTAATCAAAACCAGCTGTGGAGCATGGGAATCAAACTGGTGAGCTTCATTTTTATTGGCTTTTATTGATGTGTATCTCGACACGTCATCACGCAGCACATTTTCATTTTCGTTTTCAGGAAGTAATTAACTCAATTCGTGCCAGCATTAATTAATCCCTCGATAGCGTACTGCCAAGGTTTTATCGCGCGTAACACTTACTTTGAAGAGCCAAATATCTGTAACCGAATATTACAATGACAAACTGCTGTGTGTGGATGTTGCCCGGATGTTGTTGTGTCGGTAGGTGATTGAAAAAGGCGATCGCGAGTGTCAGCCCGCCTGCTACAGCCCGTTGAAAACCCTTGTATTCCCCAGAAACGGCCCCCTCAATGTCGTTTCTGAGATACAGAGCTGTGAATGGTGGGCTTAGAGCTAAGGTTTTTAGAAGGAATGTGTAGAATCGTCCTATCCTGAAAAGAAACAGTGTTGGACATATGGGGTTTCCACCTGACACGTGTTTCATGACCAGATTATGTTAAATCGCATGAGGTCACATGATGTGGACTTACAGTAGACCAGTGGTTCTTGAGGGGGTTCCAGGTGGTCCCACCCCAGCTAAACAATGGAGACTCTGTAACCACATGGACCCTTATTAGATCTTTAACTCTTGAGAGTGTAAAAGTATTGTGCATTACATAACATCTGCATTACTTAATGTACAATAAGTCTCCACACTGTAGAATTAGATCCACTGCCATGGTGCGGCAGTGGCTCAGGGGGTAGAGTGGCCGGTAGAGCAGCCAAATTGGGAACCGTTGAAAGTTCCCGGTTCGATCCCTGTGGGCTCCCCCTGCAGTTAGTGTCGAAGTGTCCTTGAGCAAGGTCTGTGAGCTCTGAGGTCTGTGAGCTCTGATGTCTGTGAGGTCAGATGTTTAGACTTATAGGTCGCATTCCCACCTAATACTTTGGTAGACTCGATGCGAATAAGGCGGAGAAGTTGGGATTCTTGCATATTTAATTTGCTGCGGTTTGCCTTCACACTGCGCTGTCATCCGCAGCAATTGGAAACACAACAGGGAACTTCATCAATGTGTTCCATTCATAAACTACACAGTGAAATCTATGGTGTTAAAATAATACTTTGAGTAATAGTTAGGACGTAAAATGAGGGTAACGTGTGTCGGGGACTAGACGTCTCTCTCTCTCGTTTGTGTGCACATGCGCGTGTGTGCGTGTGTGTGTGTGCACGCACTGTTCTTTTGGGCATGTGGAGGCACAGCGCAGACAGCAGCACAAAATGAATCCGACCTCCGTTTACAAGTTTATCGACATGAAGAAAGTCCCCACTCCCACCCCACACAGTGACAGCAGTGACAGCACTCCTTGTTTACGCACGGACTGAATATTCTGTACACTACAGTGTTTTTAAAGTGTTTCCTTGAGAAATTGATTAACAGTCTAAGGGCCCCAGAAAATGAATGAATATCCCTTATCCGTCTCCAACTGTGTTTAGCTTAATTTCCTTCATTTGCTGCGGATTGCATTCCCACCTGCACCGAATCGAAATCAAATGCGATTGGAAGCGAACCGAAACCCCCGGTTTTCAGTAGAATGCGGTTCTTTGATGCGCATTAGGATTCGAACGAGGCTTCACACCTGCCAAACGAAGCGCACTTTCCGACAATGTGCGGCAAGATTCGTTTTAATCGCAGTAAAGCTTTCCGGTGTTCATCAGTAGTTCATCAGCAGATTGCCTGAGGTCTGTGAGGTCTGTGAGGTCAGCAGATCATCAGCAGATTGCACTCATCCAGTCCGTCCTGTCGGAAACCATCAAACATTTAACGCTCAACCTCCTATGAATAGTTTGAGTTCAGCTGGCGGCGAGGCGGCTTCTGATGAGAGAGAGAGAGAGAGAGAGAGAGAGAGAGAGAGAGAGAGAGAGAGAGAGAGAGAGAGAGAGAGAGAGAGAGAGAGAGAGAGAGAGACTGCCGAACGCTGCAGGCACGTATGGAACACCAGCCAGCAGTGTTCCGTGATCATGATTAAAAATGTCAGACAGACAGACAGACAGACACGTGTGCGTGCGTGCGTGCGTGCGTGCGTACGTGCGTGTGTGCGTGCGTCACCTGGTCCACCCTCAGGTCAGCCGGCGCTCCTATTGACCAATTTATAACATACCGTAAATCCTCATTTATAATCCGGGGCTTTTATTTGTCTCAACTGATTCTGATACCGGGCTTTTATTGGAAGGAGGCAGCTATAAGAAGGAGGCCTATATTTCTACTTTTCAAAACGATCATAATGAATAAATCACTGTCCTCAAGTCCTCATAAAATATTAAAAAGTGCAGTTGCGAGTGCTCACTGGTAATTTTTTTAATAATGGCATATTGCCTATGGTAATCAACACATCAAAATCAACTTGAACAACCAATGTCAATTTTAAACTGATGATTCCCTGCTTTCATATGAAATCCAATGGCAGTCCCTCAGTCAAATCTGGTCACAGTACTATTTACTATCCTATTTACTGCACATTCAAATAGGCTATGGTATGTATCTAGGCCTACAGTTAGGCTAATGACAAGTTCAGATGCAAATAACATAAAAATAAAATGTATGGTAGGCCATTTCCTATAATATCAAATTAACTGGCAGCCATGACCACACAACGTCAGGTGGGAACTGGCAGCCATGACTACCGACGGTTTAAGGTTTGGCACCCGCCACCCACACCCTTTGATTGGATGGAAGAATGATGATAATATCAATAACTGTAGCAGTACATACAGTACATAATAATAATAATTGGCCTGGGCCGTGGCTCAGCGGTCCAGGCACCTTGGCTGGTAGTCCAGTCTGGCAGTGTGCCACAGGTTCGACTCCCGATCCCGACGGCCTTTACTGCATGTCAATCTCCCATCTCTCTCCCCATTTCCTGTCAGCCTACTGTCTGTCCCTCCATAAATATATATATATATATATATAAAAAAAAGGCGAAAGCCACAAAAAAATAATAATAATACAAAGCCATTTCTGGTGTATTTTAACAAATTTACTGTCAGAGTAAATACATAAATAACCCCCTGCCAGCGTTTTCCCTTAACTTTCAAGATAAGCGTGATCTAGTATGAGAGGGGCGACTCTAGCGTTGATTCCCATTGTAACAATGGAATGCGGAAGTGCTCATTCCAGCTCAATGGGGTAGTTCCAATGTTTGGAACTATAGCCCATAGCAGCCCGCTTTGTGGCGAGATGAAAGCGTGTCACCACTCTCTCCTTCTCTGCTTTCAAGTAGTGACGGAATATTTATTTCCAGTAGGCCTACAATCGAGGTTGTTTCTGTGCTTTCGTGAAAAAATAACATACATACATACATACATACATACATACATACATACATAATCATCATCGGCAGTGAATGAGTGCTAGACAATTCAACTAACTTGTTTTCTTCTTCCACCTCGAACAATGATTATTACCCTGTCCGTACAAGGCAGGGTAACATCATGTCATTGTTTTCCGACCTCCCGTTAGTCCAACCGATTACTAACACTATCCCAAACCCTAACCCAACCCTCAGTCTTAACCAACCACACATCACTCTTAACCGGCCACGTAGGTCGCTAACCCTAACCTCAGTCTTAACCGGCCATGCCTCTTAACCGGCTATGTAGGATAGCTAACCCTAACTTAAGTCATAACCGGCCACGTACTGTAGGTCGATAACCCTAACCACGGTATTAACCGGCCACGTAGGTCGCTAACCCTAACCACGGTATTAACCGGCCACGTAGGTCACTATCCCTAGCCTCAGTCTTAACCAGCCATGTAGGTCACTATCCCTAGCCTCAGTCTTAACCGGTCATGTAGGTCACTACCCTAGACTCAGGCCCCTTTCAGACGACGATGGTCTCCAGATAAAACGGCAAAGTCCCGTTGCGTTCTCAGTTTTTATTGACCCTTTACACGAGAACGCACACTTTATGAAAACGCTATAATATCGCTAGGTGGCGGTAACGGGCTGCCAAATAGACCAGTCACCCACGTTATGTACAAGAAGAAGAGCCAGCTCCCCCTTCACGCAACAGTTTCATTGTTCCCCGTGTCAATCACACTACAACACACACTACAAGTACACACTTCAACCCCCACTTTTCAATGACTTACATAGCTTCCTGTGTTAGGTGTTAGACTACGAGACCATTGTCCCCATTGGCCGTGAGTTCAAGCCTCACAGAGGACAGTTTTTCGCGATTTTTGCGGTCACTTTATTTTCTCACATATGAAAAACGCTACCAGATTAAAGTTAGGAATAAATAATACTGAGGTAAATGTTAATTAATAGGTTAATAGGGGAGGGTGATTCCTTTTTGTTTAATCACCTGGGGAGTAGGGAGGGTGATGGTGGTGACAGACAGCCCAGAGCATGCAGGCAGAGCGCGCCACGGGATGGTTATATATTTTATAATACATTAGGCTACATAAACGCTGCTGCCGCGGCTGCCACCTATCACAATTAAGGCATTGTATTTACATCATGGTTTTACATTCACCATCGCTGATGAGCAGCGCTTTGTAGGCGAGGAGGGAGGCTTGTTCAGGAACTCCATTATATCATAATTATGCATCAATGTAATAATATATGCGCTGCGAGCCAACGTGAGCCATGATGTCATAAGTTTTGCGGATTCACCGTTTTGCCTGTTTACACGGAGAAGGGATAAAACGGCGTTCTCAAAGATTTCCACTCTGGGAGGTGGTTTCACTTTGATGCGTTTTCACCTCCTGAGAACACCCTTCTCGTCTAAAAGGACCCCAGCAAACGATACTTTATTTTGCCGTTTCTTATGAACACCATCCTCGTCTAAAAGCCACCTCAGTCTTAACCGGTCATGTAGGTCACTACCCTAGACTCAGTCTTAACCAGCCATGTAGGTCACTATCCCTAGCCTCAGTCTTAACCAGCCATGTAGGTCGTTAAGGTTTGGACATGTACAGAGGAGACATCATGAGATGTTTTGGACAGAGGAGACATAGTGAGATGGTTTGGACATGTACAGAGGAGACATAGTGAGATGGTTTGGACATGTACAGAGGAGACATCCTGAGATGTTTTGGACATGTACAGAGGAGACATAGTGAGATGGTTTGGACACGTACAGAGGAGACATAGTGAGATGGTTTGGACATGTACAGAGGAGACATAGTGAGATGGTTTGGACATGTACAGAGGAGACATAGTGAGATGGTTTGGACATGTACAGAGGAGACATAGTGAGATGGTTTGGACATGTACAGAGGAGACATAGTGAGATGGTTTGGACACGTAAGGAGACATAGTGAGATGGTTTGGAGGAGAGAGTATTTTCTTTTTTTAAACGGGTGAGTCTATCCATGCTCGCCTCCCTCTGCGGCCTCGCCAGACACATCTTTACGCCAAAGCTCAACACGTTTCTCCGTCAGGCCCTGAAGTCATTATGACGCTACCGCTGCAGCTGTTCAATCATTCAGAGGACCTCGACAGGAGCCCTGCGGCACGCCACAGATATACCAGCCCAAAATAGTACCGTCTGTGAAACTATGTGGCAGAAGAAGTATATTCACTTTGTTCTTTCTTTTTCTCTTTTTTTTAAAGATTTTATTTTCTTTTGCTTTTTTGCCTTTATTGATAGGGTACAGTACTTTTTTGGACAGGAAAAGGGGGAGAGAGATGGGGTGAAGACATGCGGCAAAGGCCGACGGGCGCGGGACTCGAACCCGCAACACGCCGTCAGGCTGGACTATACCGGCCTATAGGTGCCTGGTCCGCTCAGCCCCAGCCCAGGCCCACTTTGTTCTTTCTAACCTCAGTAAAATCAGGGCCGGCTGCAGGATGAAATGACTAAGGGTGCTTCTGCCTCTAGAGGGCGCTGTGGACTGTGTGGGGGTTTGGAGAAGTGTAGGAGGGTTGTTACAGAATAAGAATGGCTTCTGTTGCCATAATGTTGATGACCATTGAATAGCTGAATGCTGAAATAACATAACATTAAATAGACATATAGCATTTATTTAACTTAAGTGTGGTATACATTAGATTAGGTATACATTGGGGGGAGAGAGAGAGAGAGAGAGAGAGAGAGAGCAAGCGAGCGAGCATCTCGCTCGTTGACAAAGCCCTTCACCATTCTGTTGCTACAGCTACAATGATACAAAAAATAGAATAGAGAAAAAATAATTAAGCCTATATAGCATCGCCTAAAATAGCCTGTTTCAGACAGACATGACATTGATGAAATTAAAACCAGCAGAACAAAATAAGCCAGCTAAACTCCAACTTAACCAACCAGTAGAGTTGCGGCCTCCTCGTCTCTCTGTACCAAGCAAAAGGCAGCACCAGCAACCACTGAATATTCCAGCCACTCATTAAAGGACCACTTCACCACTTTTCAACCTATCTTCATATAATAGGTCCTCACTAATAATCATGAAAAAAAAAAAATCTACTTTGTCTGTGTCTCATAGGAGGGCTGGGGGCAGTTCAGAAACCTGTCCTCCAGTGACATCATCGACGGGGAATACAAGCTAATAGAAACTGCAGGCTTTCTAGTCCTGAAAAGTTGCAATGCAATCGTAAAGTTGCAATCCTTCTCACGATAATGAAAATCTAAACATTTTTGTAAAAAAATCTTGTTTAAAAAGAAATCTGCCTAATGATGATGTCACTGGAGGACGGGTTTCTGAACTGCCCACAGCCCTCCTATGAGACAGAGTAGAAAAAAATCGTGCCATTTTATCATGATTATTAGTGAGAACCTATTATATGAAGATAGGTTGAAAAGTGGTGAAGTGGTCCTTTAAACCAGCTTCTGCTAAATTAGCGTGTTTTACTGTAAAATATTCAAATTGGGTAGGATTGTAGCTCCACCTGTGCTGGCTTCTCTGTCCCCAAATCAACCGGTGGCGGGTGTGTCTTGGTTGGCCTACCGGGGCCGAGGTGGAGGGCTCTTCCATGGCTAGAGGAGAGGGCAGATCTTTGGTCTCTGAATCATGCTTCAGCTTGTGCTCAGTGTTATTATTGCGATCTAAAATCTCCCTATGGAGATTTACAATGCAAATAAAAAGTACATGAACCAGTGGACTCAGCGCCCTCTACCGACAATGACGTCAAACGTTGGTGTTCTATTACCAGTAAAGAGCAGCCGCAGGGACATCATTTGGCAAGAGCAGGTAGGTTCAAAGACCCGGAACCATTTGGAACCGATTCCCTAGGGAATCTGCACCAATCCCGGGCCGGGTCTTTGTGGCAGCATGTCAAACAAAGTGCCCTTGAGCAAGACATTGAACCTGCAGTCAGGAGGTACAATTAACAACAAAACACACATACAAACACATACGCACGCACGCACACACACACACACACACACACACACACACACACACACACACACACACACACACACACACACACACACACACACACACCTCACAGTGTCAGGGAGACGGATGGATGTATAGAAACGGAAGCATTGTGTATTGTTTGCCAGAGATCGCTGACCCCATGATGCATGGATATATATTTATGCTGACTCAGCACTGCGATATAGTGAGAAGAAAGCCATTGTATTTTGATCGATGCTTGTGATGTGCCAGGGTGCTGGTGGTCACTGCATTGTTCTCATTCCATTTGTATTACTTATTATTACAATTTTTTTCTCTCAACCAATATACTGTAGGTTCATTGTTTCCCACGTGGTGCAAAGTGTAAGTTAATATATTTAGTACTGTACTTAACACAATGCACGCGAACGGCTCCGCGAACGGGTCTGATTAGCCCTGACGCTACGCTGATAGCATTGTACGACCAACCTTTTCCAAGGCCGACAGCAAATGTTCTCTTAGAAGCACACCGCATACCTCAAAATAAAGCTTAATTTGGCCACTCCAATTTAAAAAAAAATCTAATTTTGATTTTACCATCTTCCATTCTGGAGATATTTACCTTTATGTAACACCTGCTTTTGTAGTAACGTGCTCTTCTTGAACAGAAAGCCGAGATAGGGACCGTTTTATGTCAGACGTTGACAGGCAGTTATAAAAATGAACACAGAAAATATCCTATACATACTATATGATATATGATGGGATCAATGATCAATGATTGATCCCATCTACCCTTCGTCGGTAATTGGCTTTTGTATGAGCTAAAGAATGAGCATAGGGACTGAGGGAACATATTGGGGCTACATTACTACTGTTTTGTTTATTTTTTATGAAGATGATGATGACGGATCGGGTAGGCGCCAGGCGGGCAGATGGAACTATGCAAAGATGCGTTGTCATTATTTATCCATCTATGTACGTGTCTGTCACTGTGTATCGTTCCAACTCGGCTCGCCGAGGGACGGTGGTGTTGCTGACTTGCTTGCTGTGTGTAAAAACATGCGCTACACGGACCTCTACGTGTCCCGCACCGGACCGTTGGGATTCGAACCACGTAGAAACCCGTTTCTCGCACACTGAGTGTTAAGGGAGAATTCTGCCTCAAACCGTTTTTTCTTCTTTTTCTTTACCTTTTCTGATGCTGTTATCCCGCTCCAATACGCAGCGATGTGTGTCTGTATGCATGTATGTGTCCGTCTGTCCGTCCGAGCACAGAAATTTATTTTTTGTTACTCTCAGAGTTACAGAACCATAAGGGTCAATTTGGTTCCAAACTATCACTTGGGGACCCCCCTGGGAACTCCCTCAAGGGGTCCCGCCTGGACCCCACTTTGGTTAACCAATGTCCTATTGGTCAGTGCTGTCCACTCTTCCCGAGTCCCACCTATAGAACGGGATCGAGCTCGCAGGATAATCGCTAGATCGCCTATTACTAAATTCGCTCCAAAATACATCTTTTTTTAGCATCAGTTGCATCATCGCCACATGCACTCCCCAGCAGGTAGGCTATAGTGTCACAACTGACTTGCCGTAGTCAAGGAACCCAAACTGAAATAAGTTTCCCTGGTATGTACCTGTACACAAGATGTAATGATACAGTTTTACTCTTACGTACCTGTACACAAAATGTAACAATAATGTTGAGCCACCGTTCTCTGCTCCTGTAAAACGTCATAATGGTGAGACGATTCCTATTCAGTATTTTAGCCGTGACGTGAGCGCCCCCTCCAGAGATACTTCCGGGTCCTACTTTTGTGTCGCTTTTGTGTCCCCATAGAGCTATACTGTGACGCTCCGTCGGACTAAATCTGAGACGAAAACAACCACGAAAGTCTAATTTTACCGCTTTCCTCGCAACAACAAAGCTGCTGCTCTCCCAAATCTGGCTGTGACAGGCCGTCTGCCCCACACGGAATACTATCGCCATTTTATTTCATTGTGTCAACTAAATCCTCATTAATTGCAAACTAGATTCAACATACTCAACCCTGCACACATTCTAAATATGCACCCGAAATATTGTACTGAGCAAATGGACTGTTACCACCTTCAATAATAATGATAATAATAGTCTTTATTGTCTCCACATCATATATTTTCTTTGTCATGGACACAAAAACAAAAATACAAAATATTAATAATTCTACTCGAGTTGGACGTATTAAGACCCATTTTAACCCTCAATGGCTTCCTTTTTGAAAAATAACGTCATTGTAAAAAGATTCACGCGTTTAGATATTCTATTTACAATGAGATGCGGACGGGAGCTGGTGGCACTTGGACCAGACGTAACGTAGCACTACAAAATGACGTCGGACTTAAATACTGAATATATATATTATTGTATTAATTCCCCTCCCCCCCGTTATATAGTATGTGAACCAAAGGACCTCGATGAGGCCTTTATCATGCTGAAGTGTGTATTGTATTCATCATGCCTTTTATGGACGTATTTCTTTCAATAAACACCTCAATCGATCAGAAAAGAGTTCCTGGGGGGTTCCGTGTGCACGCACACACGCACGCACGCATGCACGCGCGCACACACACAAACACACGCACGCACACAGCATGCCACGGGTTAATATCACATGACCCCCGTATCCCCCTAGCCCTGCGTTTAATCTCGACCGAAAACAACACCTTCCAATAATGACCCATCTAGATGAAGGGTCTTTTTTTTTTTTGCGGATGTGGCGTTTTGCTGGATATTTATTTGTCTATGCAGTATGTCGGTATTACATTGTTTGTGCTATAATGCAGGGGTCTTTGAGGGAGTTCCAGGGGGTCCTCAGCTAAATGATAGTGGGTCTGTAACTCTGAGAGTGTACAAAATCGGGTCCATTTGGTTCCAAATGGCCCCAAATGGCACCGAATGGCACCATTGGTTCCAAATGGTTCCATTTGTACACTCTCAGAGTTAAATTAACATTGATTTTACATTATAAATTGGGGGTCCCAGAGACCCCCATTAAATGGGGGTCCGTAGACTAATGCATGTCAAACTGGGGGGTCTTTGAAATTTAACGGGTTAAGAATCTCTGCTAGAGCCGTAAAAAGATCTTCTCTTATGGGGGTCCCTAGAATATATTTTCTAATGGGGGTCCGTGGGCTAATTAGTGTCAATGTGGGGGTACTGTACGGGGGGGGGGGGGTACTGTACGGGGATACTGTACTGTACATACTGTACATTTCTGGTATCAATATTATATCCATATGGACTGGATATTGTCTGATCTTTTAGATACTCTACTGTTGTGATATGGTATCGAGTTATACAAAGTGGTATTAGGTCAGGCAATCTAATGTTATTATTGACATATTTATGAAACAAAAAAAGTTAAGATAGTTTCTGTTGCAATTTGTTTGAGGTTAAACCCTAGATTGCCTGCACTATATATAAAACTATACATATTTACATACATAGCGGATCGGGAACAATCGTATACATGAAATCAAATGATTGGAATCAGATGGCGACGAAAAAACAAAAACGTCCCTAGTTGAGCACCACTGACATAGAAAACGTCCCTAGTTGAGCACCACTGACATAGAAAACGTCCCTAGTTGAGCACCACTGACATAGAAAACGTCCCTAGTTGAGCACCACTGACATAGAAAACGTCCCTAGTTGAGCACCACTGACATAGAAAAAATAAGGTTTTCAGAAAACGTTTTTTTTGTAGAATCGGCCTCAGGTAGTATACCAAAAGTATAGAAAGTGCTCGCTATGTATTCGGGACTTCCATGTTTTATATCTAACCGTGTCAGTTTAGCGACAAGCTCTTTTTCAGCAGAGAGACACACGTGCACGATCACATGCACACGCACGTACTGACGCACACACAGTCCGCCACACAATGCACCATTGATTGAAGATCAAAAGCACGCGTTAGCCTGCAGTGTGTCGGTGCCTATACACACACGCTTGTGTGTGTGTGCGTGCGTGCGTGCATGCGTGCATGCATGCGTGCGTGCGTACATACCTTAGGTAGTGTGTGTGTGTGTGTGTGTGTGTGTGTGTGTGTGTGTTTGTGTGTGTGTGGAGTGTGGACGTGCGTGCATGTGTGCTTGCGTGAATACCCCAGGTAGTGTGTGTGTGTGTGTGTGTGTGTGTGTGTGTGTGTGTGTGTGTGTGTGTGTGTGTGTGTGTGTGTGTGTGTGTGTGTGTGTGTGTGTGTGTGTGTGTGTGTGGAGTGTGGACGTGCGTGCATGTGTGCTTGCGTGAATACCCCAGGTAGTGTGTGTGTGTGTGTGTGTGTGTGTGTGTGTGTGTGTGTGTGTGTGTGTGTGTGTGTGCGTGTGTGAGGGGGTGTCTTTGATCCCAATTGCGGTCTGTCAGCACAAAAACATAATAATCTCTCTCTCTCTCACTCTCACTAGCTGACTGCTGTAATGCTGCATTCTAAGCCATATAAACCTACGCACAGGTGCGTGCGTGCGTGCGTGCGTGCAGGCAGGCGCGTGTGATCCGTCATGATCCCCCAGCATATGGTTTAATAATATGTGGCATTACATGGGAGGTATTAGCATGCTCAATACCCCACACACACACACACACACACACACACACACACACACACACACACACACACACACCCCGTGGTGATTCTGAAGAGGATTTCCGAGGGCTCAGTGAAGACATGTCTGTACAAATGTCTTCTAAATCCTAAAAAAAACATAAACATTTTTGCTGTTGGACTAACCTCGCGTGTTCCAAAATTGCCTGTGTGATCCGGGCGATTTTGAAGTATGAAATATTGAGCACCACTGATATAGAAACATAGGTATTTCAGATAACTGTCAGGACTTAGACATTTTTTTCAAATTTCGACGTCAGGCCTAATTTTAAATGACCCTATAGAGATCAGTCTGTCCAGTTTCAGAGAGTCCTGGAGTTTCTGCCATTTTGTCTGGAGGGTAAAAGATGAAAGCAGTCTTTCCTTGTTCACTGTTCACTCTTGGAGTTTTAAGTGTAATAGAAGTCTGTGAGCGCCTTGGATATCCTGTGGTTTTTTGTAATTAAACGTGAAGATGAATACAACGGGAGCTCGCCACACAGGTCCATATGAATACATCAAACACAATGTTGTTCTCTACGAGTGTACATTATACGTCTAGGCTGTATGTTGTAACCGGAAGGATGCTAGTAAGGCTGTGTTTGTCTGCTGTTGCTAGTGAGTTGTGACAGGGTACAGTGTACAGTATGGGGCTCTTTCTTCCTTTAAGAACACTCCAAAAGTAGTGTATAAACGTCCCCCAAACATTAGTAACAAAAGGAACCTTTTTAGATATGCCTGATGGCAACTATCGCTGTGGTTCCTGCACCCAGTGCAACTTTACTACAAAGTGTACTACTTACAATCACCCACAGACAGGGAAAAATATGAAAATTAGAGGGTTTATCTCATGTAACCAAAATAATGTTGTTTATCTAATCTTGTGTCCTTGTGGTCTTGCCTACATAGGGAAGACAACCAGATGTTTGAAGACCAGAATTGCAGAACACAGAAGCAACATACGCATGAAAGATCAGCGCAACCCAGTAGCTGTACACTTTGCAGAAGCACAGCACAATGTTTCCTCCCTGAGGTATATTGGAATAGAACATGTCAAGACTCCACGAAGGGGGGGCAATGTAGACAACCTCCTACTTAGACGTGAAAGTTATTATATACATACACTACAAACCATGTCTCCAAAAGGTCTAAATCAAGAAAATGAAATGAAACATTCTCTGTAGCTTCTAGCCCATGCCTTATTCCCTCATTCCATTGAATCCTGAGAAAAATAAAAGTCTATGCTCCTATACCATGGAAAAAGTACCCAAGTGAGTTGCTTCTGTGTATCTGCATCCTGAGTCACCACTAGAGGGACATATATGAACCCTCCTATATCCAAATGGACCCTTTCTAGTTATTCTGTACTTATGGTGTTTATGTTCAATTGTTCTATGTCCACTCCACACTCATGAGATAATGTGGTACTGGAGTCTCAACTAGAGTGAAACAATGTTTTTAAGTAATGTTTTTAATATTATGATGTATTCTATGTAAATGGTATATATAAGCATATTTTGTATACTTTGTCACAATTCTGGCTCCTCATGAGTAATGAGACTCACCTGTGTTTTGTGGGGGTGGCACATAACGAGGGGAGGGACTCGATCTGAGGGAACTAGATAAAAGTGATGAAAATGTGTGCATCTGTATACTGACCTGACGAAGATCTGTCAAGATCGAAACGTTGTCGATTTATTCAATAAAGTAATTCTTTACCAAAAGAATGGTGTGCGGGCCCTACCTCCTTCCATGATTGCCTTATTGGCCCTGCACCCACTGTCGAGGTGCGTGTAAATAGGTAAGCTCTTTCTTCCTTTCACATTGATCCAAAACACGGGGAGGGCTGTCTTTTCTGCACCCAGACAGAAACCATTTTTCATTTATTCATTCAATGTCCCAGGCTGTTGGGGGGTTTTGATTTGTTGAGAGGGTGGCTAATGGGGTTGGGGGAGGTTTTCACCACTCAACTGTTCATATTTGGGCCAAAGTATTCAGTGGCAAGGAAAGGCATACACACACTGGTGAACTTTCTGTCGGCAACGGCAAAGCTGGCCATCTGGCTAAGCCGAAGAAATGGGGCTCAGGAGGAGGGTTGTGTGGACCCTGTTCCCATATTGACTGGACTGGTGAAGGCACGGCTCAGAGTCCAACATGCCTACGAACTGGAGGGTTTCAATACAAAATGGGCAATAGGGGGAGTATTGTGCTCAGTGATGGGCGATGACGAACTGCTCTTCACCTTTTGATCTTTTCTTTAAAGGATGGTGTTGTTCCTGTGAATTCCTTTTTATTTGTGTGATTAATAAGACTGGCATGTAGTTAAGATCCTGTTTTGACCTGTATTACCCGGCAGTGCGCAATAAAGGACCTATTTAAAATCAAATCTTTCTTCCTTAATCTAGTAAGAGAGTGGTGACACGCTTTGATCTCGCCGCAAAGCGGGTGCCTATGGGCTATAGTTCCAAATATTGCTCCTATGGCTGGAACTATTCTATTGAGATAGAATGAGCACTTCCGCATTACATTGTTACAATGCGAGTCAACGGGAGTGTCATTACTCTCTTACTAGATTACTCTGCTTACGCCAGGGCTCCACCGGACGCGTTGCGTCTCCGTCGCGTGCGTCAAAAAACGCACCGGTTCAATTTTAATGCACGCGTTAATGTCACGCAACGCGGGCAGTGGAGCCACTCTTCATTGATTAAAAAGGGAACATTCTCTGACGGTGACGGAGACGCGACGCTGACGCGCCCGGTGGAGCCCCGGTGTTATACCTCACAGTTTGCGGTGTCTCTCTCTCAACCTGCTCCACAGGTACACGAGCCATAATGGTGATGACCGACCCCCAGACCCCCACGCTCAGCTTCTTCCCAGCCCTGAATCCATTCTCCTATAGCTGTGACACGCTGTGAATGCTGGACCCTATAGAGCGTCGCAGTCAACACTTTTTTTGTTGTTTTTCTTCTTTGTAATTATTTGTTTGGTCCAAAATATTGTTTGTGTTGTCATGAGTTGTCACGACTCGAGTTGGCTTTGTCCGCGGCGTAACCGTCTTTAAATAAATACTTTTTGAAATGTCTATGGGAAAAATGCATTGGGATTCATTTCCTGGTCCATGGTAGGGGGCGGGACTGCGACGCTCTATAGAGCCTGCCCTAAATCCCTGACCACGGCACTACACCACAATGCTCCAAGGCTGAGTGAGAAGATGGCAGCCAGGAGAATGAGGCCGCCATTGATACTGGGAGGAAAGTACTGGCCAGCTGGCCAGTACAGTACAGTACAGTACAGTACAGTACAGTACAGTACAGTACAGTACAGTACAGTACAGTACAGTACAGTACAGTACAGTACAGTACAGTATGGAGGATGGAGATGACTGGAGCAGTGGTTCCCAAACGTTTTCATGTCAAGGACCCCCAAATTGACACAAATCAGCATGCAGACCCCCATTAGAAAATATATGCCAAGGACCCCCATAAGAGAAGATTTCTACGGCTCTAGCAGTGATTCTCAACCATTTTCATTTTAGTACAGGAACTCTATGGAAAATACAGGATCAACCTCAATCTAATTGCAAAAAAAACAAACTCAGCTGATTTTGTATCTTCAATATATCCTGAATAACAGAACAAAAGTTGCCTGGAATTGTCTGAGGGGAAAGTGTTGTAAATGGCCTGATTTTATGTCAAACTATGGTGTTTTCATGATGCTGAATCCATTCCAAGCATTAGTTTTGCATAAAAACACTCCTTGGGCTAATAACGGCCATAGCTGTCATCACAAATGTGATGAGGTCAGCACATCACAAATGTGATGAGGTCAGCACATTTGGGTGGCTATGGCCGTTATTAGCAATTAGTTTGAGGTCAAATTACATTATTACTGGACTATTTCAAGGACCCCCAGGTTTGACCAGAATTAGGCTATACGGTTCCCCATTTAATGGCATTTCTATCTCTGGGACTCCAATGTATATTGTAAAATCAAAGTTAAATTAACTTGTACACTCTCAGTTATAGACCCATAAGGGTCCATCTGGTTCCTAACTATCATTTAGCTGGGGACATGTTCAGTAACTAACTTAAGCACTGGCTCACACTAAAGGCCTCACTCACACTGTTGCAACATGCATACAATTTTTGTCTTGTGTCTTGTCCGTGTTTAATGGCCGCCCCAATGCATTTCCAATGGAAGTCACATGGTTTGTAAACACAGAGGTGAGGGAAACAGCCTTTTGTTTTAATGTCCCAACCACGTGGAATGACCTACACAGCTTAAATTAAAGATATGTTCTCCCATAACATACGGTCAATATAAATCTTTGATTGCAGACTTACCCCCAAGTGTCTTCTGCAACTGTTTTTAAACATAGCCTGCGTGCTACGTCACGCGGTGAGGAGATATGTTACTGTTAATGTTTTTGTTATTGCTCTGAAATGTTGTATTATGTTGTACCTCGACGACAATGCAAATGAGGATGACCTCAATGTCTTTCGAGAATAAATAAAGGTTTGAATGAATGAATGAAAGACTGTTTGTGGCTCTGGAATTGAATGCTGATGTACAGTTTTTACTGCATGTTATGTTGTATCTGCCGTTGGAAGGTCTGTGAGTTGTAACAGGGAACAGTGTGTGTGTTTGTTTGATTGATTGATTGAAATATTTATTAACAGTTTGCAGAATTACAGTACATTTCAAGCACAAACTCAATGTGCTTGTGCTACTCAATGCTTGTGCTACTCAATGCTTGTGCTACTCAATTGGGTCGTCCACTCAAAACTGTGAGTGGACGACCCAATTAAGCATTACACTTGTTTACAAGAGGGTCCACCATGTTCAATTCATGTATGTGGCTCTTGATCATTCCCCTTTGGTTCGGGCTAGAGGTTCTGCATGGGCTTTATAATTATGACAATTCCCAAATGTTAATTACCAATTGAAGACTGATAAACAGTACATGTGTGCTGTGTTGTGGGTGCTGAGGTTCGTTGTGAGTTGTGTTGTGACAGGGTGGCTGTATTGTGTTGTGACAGGGTGGCTGTAGGCATATTCTTTCTTTCTTTCTTTCTTTCTTTCTTTCTTTCTTTCTCTGCTCTCTCTCTCTCTCTCTCTCTCTCTCTCTCTCTCTCTCAGCTTTGCAGTATAATCATGTCTTATCATTGGCCGCCCGCCTCTCTCTCATGTATTTCAACAGACAGATGTGTCTTACAGCATGCCACAATGTTTCACATTTCTCAATGGACAATCTTTCTTTCTTTCTGATAATTATGCAACAAAAAATATTAGGTGATGATGTAGTCAATGTGAAATGGAGAGGGAGAGAGAGAGAGAGTATTGTCAGGGAGGTTGTCAGCTGTCTCTCGCCCCGGGGCCTCACAGCTGGGAGCCACGTCTGCACAGCTCTGGGTCCAGCCTGGGGCCCCCAGGGGCCCTGTGTGTGTGTGTGTGTGTGTGTGTGTGTGTGTGTGTGTGCGTGCGTGCGTGCGCGTGCGTGCGTGCGTGCGTGCGTGCGTGCGTGCGTGCGTGCGTGCGTGCGTGCGTGCGTGCGTGTAAAAATCTCCAAGACCGCTGGGCAAAATACATGTGCGTGCACACACACACACACACACACACACACACACACACACACACACACACACACACGCTGTCTGTCTGTACATAGATGGCGGTACGATTGACTTAGCTCCTGATTCGATACGATCTCGATACCCAAGGGCGAGAAGCGTGCACGCATCCGCCTCGTTGATGGCAGACTGCTGGGCGAGCGCTGGCACTTTGGCATGGGGGGTCAGATCAACATGGAATGAATTCTGTACTGGCCATATATGGAGCGTGTCTTGAGTGGATCACATTAGATAATTGACACGGGTGAAAAATGGGTTACAAAATCACATTTTGTAGTCATCAGGCAGGAACAAGCAATCAGAACTTCCTTTTCCCTCAAACCGGAAGAATAACAATAAAAGCTCTGTAGCTTTTACTGAGACAAATCGGTTTGAGGGAAAAGGAAGTTCCGGATGATTGTCGACTACAAAACAATACTACAACATGACGTAGCGATATCATCCGCTCCCGACCGGATCATAAACCCGAAAAGGAATGCTGCCCAGGCTACCCTAGGTGAGACAAGTACCTCTGACCCATGCAGACATCAATGAGTTTTCAGCCGACTTGTACCAAAAGTGTCTGTCACACTTTTGACCTCTTTTTTTTATTTATTTTTTATAATTTTTATCCCACGATTTTGTAACCCATCTTTCACCCCTGTGTCAATTATCTAATGTGATCCTGGGCTCTACACACCCTCCGCCAACCTGGGGAGAGCAACCAAGGCCTCCCAAGGCTAAGCTCCTCACACTGGACCATACCAACCTGAATTGATTCTACAATTAAACCAGTTACTTCATAATGTCCAGAGACATCACATTTCACGTACACATTTAAAGTGTCACATAATCTAATATTCAACCAATTATGCACATTATATAAACAATGATAAATCAGACAAAACCTCACACTGTTTGCATGTTCCCCACAACCCACAGCTGGTAGTTGCTCCCTACAATGGAGTCAAAAACAATCAATTATCAATCAACTTGAATCAAGCAACATACACAATAAAGAATAATTCAAACTTTAACCCATTTGTGTCACAACATTCCTGTATGTTGTGTAGAGACTCCTCACTAATAAAACGTGGTAGGCTATGTGTGTCACTTTGTCTTTGCGTATATTAAATCACAACCTTTTAAGAGAGGGGTGGACTAAAATTGAGCATTTTGCATGAGGGGAGATCTTGACCTTTTTCAGTCAACTCAAATGTTTTTTACATTGTGCTTTTTTGCCTTTTTTTTGAGTCCCCTAAAAAAACCTTATCTTCAAGGACTCAGTCAGATGTGCCTTGGAGTATTGTGTATGTGTTTCAATATGTTAGCCTATACCTACTGGGACTTTAATATGGGATAAAGGACTCTGATATGTCAACATAATTTATATGTATAGCATTTAAAGGAGCATTCAGTGATTTGGGTGATTTGGAAAAAAACCCGGTCCACCCGGTAACAAGATGCGCACATGCACACGCTCTACAGTGGGGGAAGTACAACAGACCAACAGCACGTGCACCAATGCCCGCCCCACTCGATCATGATTGGAAAAATAAGTGATATTTGAATTAAGTGAAATCACTGAATGTACCATTAAGGACTCTGATGTCTATTATACATTTTGTGTCTGACTTGTTATATGGTTGCACTTTTGGTAAGTTGGCTGAGAACGGGCGGCGGTGGCTCAGGGGTGAGTCATAATGGATCCTGCCGCAAAAGAACAAGGAGGCGCGCTCGTTTTACCCCGCCGGCTACACTGGCTCCCTATTAAAGCCAGAATTGATTTTAAAATACTTTTAATTACTTTTAATGCTCTACATGGGCTGGCCCCGTTGTATATCATCGACCTACTACCTCCTAAAACCAATGTCAGACCCCTCAGATCCTCAAACAAAGGTCTGCTAGAAATACCCGCGTCCAAGTTGAAAACGAAGGGTGACCGGGCTTTCGCTGTGGTAGCTCCTACCCTATGGAATGCCTTGCCCCTGGCATTGAAAAATGCTGAATCAGTTGACTGTTTTAAGAGACTCCTAAAGACTCATTTATTCCGTAAATATTTCTCCAATGTACCTTTGAGCTGATTCATTTCATAGCCCTAGGTTGTTCTGCCTTGTTTGTTTTTGTTTTGCTCATTTATATTGTCACAAACAATTTGTTTTTACTGTGTCAATTGTTCAGCACCTTGTAGCTTTGCTTCGAAAGGTGCTTTATAAATACAATTTACTTACTTACTTACTTACTACTTGTCGCCCCGCCCTACTATTAGTAGCCAAGGAAAGTGCCACCTGCGCGGGCGGAACTTCACCTTCTAATACAAACAGAAACCCCCATTCTGTCAGCTGCCTCGCTAGCCTAGTGGATTAATATGCTGCGTTGCAATCCATGCTTAACAGGTTCGCGCCCCGCTGCTTCCACTGTTTTTTACAACCGCAGACTTTTTACAACCGCATACTTTTTAATGGTTTTAATAGGATTAAGGTTGGTGAGGGGTACGTTAATAGTTTTTCACCGGCTGCAGGGCGCGGCTGCACTAATAACTTTGGGCCAAGCCCGTCTAGAGTTTGAATGGACATGTATCAGTTAAAAGGGAGACATCGAAGAGGAAGGATGGATGGGGAAGGATCAACATATGGCATGTCAGAACAGGTTCTTCTGACATACATATATGGAGATGTAAGCATTTGAGGTTTGAGGTCAGATGTGGAGTTGCTGGCCAGTATTGATGACATCAGGGATCTCCATAGATGGACTTAATTGCGACAGCAGATCTGGACACCATATATGGGGGCTTTCCCATTAGTCTAGTGGGAAGAGGGGGGTATCATGCACCCCCCGGAAATATACTTCTAATCAGTGTTTTCTTATTGGAAAAAATGTGCTGAAAATGATGAGCTATGATAAAAAGTTGTCAAAATGTCCCACCTACCTCAAAACCCCCTTTTTGGCTCTGGCGAAATTGTGTAAAGGCAAATATTAATTCACTAAAAATACATAAATAGACATGGAAGTCTGAAATTTGTCATGGAGTATCCTGACACATAGGGGTAAGTATAAGAATAGGATTTGGGGGGTTGCTACCATTATAGTTTTAAATATGACCTACATTATCCCCAGAAAAACTAAAAAAGATGCTGTCCGCTTGACTAATAATAACAAAGATGGTTATTTTCCAACACATTATGGTGACAATCACTGCCTCACTTGTATATAGAAAACTTCCCATATCCCTAAGCTTCAATTTAAGCCCAAGATAACCTTTCTATCTTGAAAATTACTCTTTCTGTAGCCAAAACTCTGAACTATACCTCAAATCGGTGAAAATTGTATATTCAGTCAGTATCAGCTAAACATTTGGAATGAATGAATGAATAACTGAGTTTGAACTGACTCCACATTATGGAATATTTCTTACTTGAATAAGCTATGTTAAAAAGTTGGCAAAGTGTCCAATCTACCATTTTTATGAAAATGAGTGTCACCATTATCAAAACAATCAATGTTTACTATATCTCAGCCAATATTGCACTTAAATGAACAAATACGTTGTCTAGACATATGTTTTGATGGTCAACGATCTCAGTTAAACTATTCTTAAAGTGACCACATGTGCCCGTGGCATGCTGGTGTACAAATCAGTGCTGCCATTACAATAAAGTCACATTTATACCAAGTAAGAGATACCAATATTGTATATAACTTTACAAATAAGGTATCTAGACAGGTGCTGTGTTTTTATGCTAGCTTTATAATTTAGAATATATATACTGTAGCATAACATCACACACAAAAAACATCCTCAGTATGAACAATAGTAGGCGGCACGGCAGTATACACACTATAGAATGGCCTGCAATATGCAGTACAAAATACAAACAGTCACACAATCCTGTAACAGTATTCCATCATATACACACTCAAAGGCAAAAATGTAAGCAACAGTGACCACCCTATACACTAGCCTGCACCATAAAGAACAAAATGCACAGTCACATTAATTAGTCATCGTGTTAGAACTCGTCAGAGTCTTCTTCGTCTTCTTGTCCATGGTCTCCAATGACAAGGAGTCAAGGAGATCAAAGGTTGGTAGGACTGGATCGCAGGACCACACTGGATTCAAAAACCCTTTGATTTTCAACCATCCCTGCCCTTCATAGGGTTTTGGTTTTTCCACAATTGCTTCATCAGCTCGCTTGTATAAGGCAACACGGTAGTTCTCTTCAGAGCAGAGTAGCATGGAGGAAGACGAGCCAGGTCAACTTTAGATTTAAGAAGTGAGTTTGTCATTTGCCCCCACCATTGTCCGCAGAAACTTGGCACGGGTGAAGTCCACTGGGGCAGCAGTGGCTCAGGGGTAGAGTGGCCGGATGGTAACCGTAAGGTTGCCAGTTCAAACCCGGGCTCCCCCAGAGTTAGTGTCGAAGTGTCCTTGAGCAAGACACTGAACCCCTAATTGCTCCTGATGTGCTGGTTGGTGCCTTGCATGGTTTCCGCCGCCATCGGTGTGAATGTGTTTGAATGGGTGAATGTAATGCACAATCTATGTAAAGTGCCTTGGATAAAGGCGCTATATAAATGCACCATTTACCATACTGAAGACTCGCAACTCTGTCCATACAGCAGACAGATGAATTGCTGCAACTATACTAATTAAGGATCTGTTCCATATAGACCGATTCAGAAACGGGTCTCAAGGTCACAGGCAACGTATTTCCTGTGTACGGAGACGACATATCTGCGGTGTAAACAGTCGGCTCTTCTACTACATTGAATGGATAGAGTGACCAATAGAGTGCTCAAACGTTACTCTTTTACCTGCTTTTTAATAACACTAACTTTACAAAGATGCCCAGAACATCAGGATGAACCTGATGTAGTGTATGGCTGCTTCAACAGTGGTGGCAACGTTCAACTTTGGAGAGAAATACGTTGCCTGCGACCATGAGACCCGTTTCTGAATCGGTCTATAGTGTAGCACAAGGCACATTTCAAGGACCCCCAGTCCCCCATAACACTTACGGGTCCATTTGGTTCCATTTTGTACGTTCAGAATTGCACACCAGTAAGATATCAACAGCTCAGTGGCCTTGTAGTCAGAGCGTTCGCCCTGAGACTGGGAATTCGTGGTTTGATCCCCTGGCCGGGTCATACCAAAGACTCAGTCGGTAAGTCGGACATATCCCTGCTACATACTAGTGTCATGTCCAGGGGGTGTACTTGTACATCAAGCTTCATACTACAGAAACAGGAGATAGGCTTCTGCCCTATGGGCCTCATGGCTACACAAGGCTTACTTACAGGTCAATTTGGTTCCATTTTCTACACTCTAGAGTTACACACCCGTAAGAAGCTCTGGATATCATCAACAGCTCAGTGGCCTTGTAGTTAGAGCGTCCGCCCTGAGACTGGATGGTCAGGGGTTCGATCCCCAGCCGGGGAATACCAAAGGGTTGGATTGGGGTAAGTCCTTGCGACATACTAGTCATGCCAGGGAGTGTACTTGTTAGGCTCCTGCCCTATGGGCCATATGGCTTGGCTAGGCTCAGAATATATGCTATTTAAATTGTGAGTCTTCAGTGAAAGAGTGTTGGGGGCAGATGACAAAGTTGACCTGGCTCGCCTTGTGACACTTTGGAGTGCTCACCACTGTACATGCTACTCTGCTCTGAAGAGAGCCACCGTTGCCTTATACAAGCGAGCTGAAGCTATGGTGGAAAAACCAAAACCCTATGATGAAGGGCAGGGATGGTTGAAAACCAAATAGTTTTTGAATCCAGTGTGTCCTGTGGTGCAGTCCAACCTCACTGCTTGATCTCCTGGACACTGGAAAGCATGGACAAGAAGCCGACGAGATAGAGGAATTGATTTCATCGGCACTGATTTTCACACCAGCATGCCGCGGGCACATGTGGTCACTTTAAGAATAGTTTCACTGAGATCCTTGACCCTCAAAACATAGGTCTAGACACTTTATTTGTTCATTTAAGTGCAGTATTGTCTGAGATATAGTGAAAATCGATTATTTTGATAATGGAAGCACTCATTTGCATAGAAATTGTAGAACTTGTAGAACTTTTTAACATAGCTTATTCAAGTAAGAAATATTCCATGATGTGGAGTCAGTTCAAACTCAGTCATTCATTAATTTATTCCAAATGTATAGCTGATACTGACTGAATATACAATTTTCACCGATTTGAGGTATAATTCAGAGTTTTGGCTACAGAAAGAGTAATTTTCAAGATAGAAAGGTTATCTCGGGCTCAAATTGAAGCTTAGGGATATGGGAAGTTTTCTATATACAAGTGAGGCAGTGATTTTCACCATAATGTGTTGGAAAATAACCATCTTTGTTATTATTAGTCAAGCGGACAGCATCTTTTTTAGTTTTTCTGGGGATAATGTAGGTCATATTTAAACTATAATGGTAGCAACCCCCCAAATCCTATTCATCTACTTACCCCTATGTGTCAGGATACTCCATGACAAATTTCAGACTTCCATGTCTATTTATGTAATTTTAGTGAATTAATATTTGCCTTTACACAATTTCGCCAGAGCCATATACCAAAAAGGGGGTTTTGAGGTAGGTGGGACATTTTGACAACTTTTTATCATAGCTCATCATTTTCAGCACATTTTTTCCAATAAGAAAACACTGATTAGAAGTATATTTCCGGGGGGTGCATGATACCCCCTTCTTCCCACTGTACTACATGTATGGGGACTTTGAGTGATAGACTGACGGGAATTGCACAAATTGCACAGGGCAGCGGTGGCTCATGGGGTAGAGTGGCCGGATGGTAACCGGAAGGTTGCCAGTTCAAACCCGGGCTCCCCCAGAGTTAGAGACAAAGTGTCCTTGAGCAAGACACTGAACCCCAAATTGCTCCCGATGTGCTGGTTTGGTGCCTTGCATGGTTTCCGCCGCCATCGGTGTATGAATGTGTGTGTGAATGGGTGAATGTAATGCACAATCTATGTAAAGCGCCGTGGATAAAGGCGCTATATAAAATGCACTATTTACCAATGCAGACAGATAGCGTCAGTCAGTCTTTCTGACATGAAACAATAATAATTGATTCTGAACTGAATCTGAAATCGATGTGCAATGAAATTTGTGTGAATCCACCCCCCCCCCCCCCCCCCCCCCCTAATACATACATACAGTATGTCTTCAGTTCCAACATGAGCCATGCTCATACTGCGCAAGGCTGGGCTACAGTAAGCAGCTCATTCTACTAAGGACGGGTTAGACATGACGGGGCTGTCTACATCCTATGCATCTGTGCTGGGAAGCCATCCTAAAAGTCACCAGAGACCCTGAGGCCACAGCCGGGATGTGGAGGAGATAGATTAGAGGAGCCACTGTTCCATAACAACTGGCTACAGGCTCCGACACTGTCTTCAGCCTGTGTAAGAGCTTTCCTTAGGGAAGCTGGCTGCACAAAGCTGGTACATCTGCTGGCACCCGTTGAGTCCCTCACAGCATCGTGTCCACATCAGGCCCAGGCTGCTGAGACGGCTCGAGGCTTCCGTTCCACAATGCCTGAGAACCTTCCTAAGGGAGAACAGTACATTGGTGGTGCAGTGGGAGGATGATGTGGACTACTGTATGTCTTCCCAAGTATGACTGTTGCTGCGAATGTGGAGCAGGTGGAGGAGGAAGAGGGCAGCATCCTTTCTTTCGCTAAGTAGTCTCGCATAGCCAGAAAACTATTCCACAATCTCCGAATGCTATAGAGCGTCGCAGTCCCGCCTCCTACCCTGGACCAGGAAATGAAACCCAATGCATTATTTGTTTATTTATTTGTTTATTTGGATCATGAGTTGTCACGACTCGAGTTGGCTTTGTCCGCGGCGTAACCGTCTTTAAATAAATACTTTAAGAAATGTCTATGAGAATAATGCATTGGGTTTCATTTCCTGGTCCATGGTAGGAGGCGGGACTGCGACGCTCTATAGAGTCTGTAACTATAGCCCCCCATGGGCTGAGTAAGGAAGCTGCCATTTCCGTTCAATATATTTTAAAATATCTTTACATTTTATTTTTGTATTTCCTTTTCTGCTAAGCAACAAGCTATATGTGCTTAGATGCTTTCTATTTATATTAGAATACATTTGCGAGACTGTAAAGACGAAACGGAAGTGGGGCGGAGGCTCCACTTCCGCTTTATCGCTTACGCATGCTCTTCCGTTGGTCCAGACTGTATTATGAAGCATTTGGAAATTGCGAGTCACAGTAGTGGTAACGCGAGACTATTCGCTACCCCACAACCCTGCTTGTGTGAGGACTTGGAAAAGAAGGCAATGTACATCCGGTGCGTAAAGGTGAGGCACTGCCAGTCTCTCCATGCCACAAAAGTGGACTGAGTTTTTTGGCCCAGGCTCCTCCCCGAAAGGCTGCCGGCGTTGCCTGTACAAGCTACCGGTTGACAAACGGTCGGCTGACGAACAGATACAAGGCACACATTGATCCTAATCACGGGGAGGGTTGTCTCTTCTGTTCCCAGACATATACTATTTTTCATTTATTTGTCCAGTGTCCCAGGTTGCTAGGAGTGTTTGATCTATACAGAGGGACTGGATTATGGGGCTGGGGGAGATCTTCTCTTCTCAGCTTTTTCATTCTCGGGCCAAAGTACACAGTGGCAAAAAAAAAAAAAAAACCTGTTCACACACTGATCAATGTTATAACAGCAAACGATAAACTAGCCATTTGGCTGAGCCGAAGGATCCGGGCTCGGAAGGTGGTCTGTGTGGACCCTGTGCTCATAATGACTGGACTTTTAAAAGCACGGCTCAGGGTAGAACATTCCTATTGTAAAAATAATGGTGGACAACCTTAAGGTTTTCTGTGTAAAGTGGGCAATAGAGGGAGTATTGTGTACAGTGGGGAGATCATGATGAGCTGCTATTCTCTTTCTGATTTATTTTTGGAAGATGGCTGTGTTTAATACTGTAACTTGTTCCCCTTTGTTTGTTAAGTTAGGAGTGTAGTCGAGGTTATGTAATGGTTCGTATCACCCGGCAGTGCTTAATAAAGTCTCTCTCTCTCTCTCTCTCTCTCTCTCTCTCTCTCTCTCTCTCTCTCTCTCTCTCTCTCCCTCTCCCTTGCCGCCAATTAGTATCTGAGAGGTGGCTAATGAGGGTTAATACGACATTCTGCAAGACATGAGGCGAGTGTGTGTGTGTGCGTGTGTGTGTGTGTGCGTGTGTGTGTGTGCGTGCGTGTGTGGATCTAGTCTAGTGGATGATCAAAGCCACCATGCCGAAGGATGAGTGGAGGATGGATGGATGGATGGATGGATGGATGAAGGGATGAGTGGATGGATGGTTGGATGGATGGATGGATGGATGAGAGTTGATGAATGGCATATTGTACAACAGTCGGTTTGACTGAAACCTTCGCCAGGCGTTGTTATTATGCACGCACTATTAATGTACTGCGTAGTGCAGAGCTTCTTAGAGTATTTTGAGGTGTAGGCTATTTTCCACATTTCTACCGATCTACAAGCTCACAACGTGTCGCAAAGCAACGCGCTGTGAGCTTGTAGATCAGCTATCTTGTAAGGTACCAGTAGAAATTTAAGAAAGGGGGGCCTGGAGGAGAATAGGGGAGGGTGATCCAATTTTGATAATACAATAGGCTATTATAGGCCTATATCTTTTTTTTTACTACAGCTTTTCTGAATTCAAGTAGAACTTTGGTCAATGATACCCCTCCGTTACTTTCACTTGGTACTTCCCATTGGTACTTCCCATTCCCAGCATCCTTGCTGTTGGACACATAAACACAACACTTCACAGTTCACACCAATTAAGCTTTACAAAGTTGCCGAGTGTCAATAGCATACACTTCAATTATGCATGCATATACAGTATACGGTCCATAGGTGTGTGTGTAGACAGTAGACACTGTGGATTTTTAAAAGCCAATGCATGAGCTACTTTTAACTTCAATGGTGGGCTATCAAATGAATGTAATTACGACCAACCATCCCGTAGGCTGGCTACAATTTCACTGAGTGTAATATAGGGACATACTCCGGAATGGACCTACACACACTATCACGCTCAGCACTGAAGTCATTCATTCAACGGCTGAAAAAAATATTTAGATCATTAGCAAAAGATGGAGATGGGTGCGACAGGGGGGTACGCTTTTTCTTAGTTTCCCTGCCCATCATCACATGTGGACCTCCCCATGCTTTCTTGGCGTTCCCTGAAAAGTATTGGTACTCAACTTTATCTTTGTGATCTATCTTTGCTTTTCTCAGTTTAGATCTTAATTCACATCTTTGTTTCTCTAACTAACTCAACATTACCATTTTTAAAGGAACGTTTTTTTTCTTCTCACGGATGCAACC
The DNA here is from genome assembly GCF_951216825.1 of Electrona antarctica. Lineage (NCBI taxonomy): Eukaryota > Metazoa > Chordata > Actinopteri > Myctophiformes > Myctophidae > Electrona > Electrona antarctica. The sequence goes on along the minus strand of NC_136789.1, from coordinate 49,360,291 downwards.
CTTCAGATCATTACTAGACATCCATAAGTTGTTATTAGGGAATATTTTGACAGATTTAGTTTACTTTCATTACACAACAGATAGGATGTAAATGTGTAAATCAGTTCGTGAGGGGTGTCACATGAGTTAAGAAATAGCCAGTCAGTCGTTTCCAACTCGCATCTCATTTCCTCCTTACAGTCAGTCCTCTGTCCAGGTCACCATTTCCTTGGTCACAGTTTTTTCCCGTCTCAGCTTAGCCCTGTAGCGTGGAAGTAGGTGTATCACATTATGGTCAGACTTCCCCAAGGCATACCTGCAGATGGATTTATAGGCGTCTGGTATGTTGCCAGACGAAGGCTTTCACCTAGAGCTCCATATATGGGGACAACAGCGACTGACATCAGACTAATGTAGAAACCTCATATATGGGTATACCCGGCCTGGCATCGTCATTGTGACATGCACCCAGTTGGCTGGCATCGTCATCGTGACACTGAACCCCTAATTGCTCCTGATGTGCTGGTTGGTACCTTGCATGGTTTCCGCCGCCATCAGTGTATGAATGTGTGTGTGAATGGGTGAATGTAATGCACAATCTATGTAAAGCGCCTTGGATAAAGGCGCTATCTAAATGCACCATTTACAATTTACAATATCAGACTTTATTTTGTTGGGGTGCTCAGGTGGTCTGGCCTGTAGCAGTCGGGACTCCCTCACAAGGTGGGAGCTGGCAATAGAGAAGAGACAAGAGAAAAACAACAAAAATAAAGAAAATAAAGAAAAACAGGTGGTGGTAACTGGCAACAGGGTGAGCAGTATGGGTTAGCGCCCCAGCCTGTGTCCTCCGTGAGGAGGAAGCCCAAAAACCCTTGGTGAGGCCTTTAGGAGGGCCATTATAATCCACCGCTCCTGAATGAAGTGTCTGGTGCTGGGAGTCTGGTGCAACACACAGGTCCTGGGCCTGGTGAGAGCAGGAGTGGAGCTGGTGAGACGTAGGAGGGGCCCGGACAGGAGTCAACCCACAGAGCCTAGTCCTTCCACGCGCCAGAATCTGGTTCTCCCAGTCCTGGCAGAGTAGTTCCGGAGCAACGGATTGTGTGGCCTTGGTCTTTCCCTAATGGGACTGATCAAGGGTAGCTACTGGGACGTAAGTCGGGACTTAATCACCCCGGCTGGGTCGCCTGAGTGAAGGGTATGATGTTCGACAGACCCGAAACCCTTGGGACCTTGGGATACATCACTGAGGATACGTCCCAGGTGCATCCATTTTAGTCGGAGGTGGAAAAAGGGTGAGTTGTCTTGTTACCCCCTGCCAACATCCTCGCTGTTGGACAGTTATGTGCGTAATTTACACAACACTTGACAGTTCACACCTACTACAATTAAGCTTTACAAAGCCGCCAAGTGTCAATAGCATACACTTCAATTAGGCATACGGTCCATTGTGGTATAGGTGTGTGTTTAGACAGTAGACACTGTGGATTTTTAAAAGCCAATGCGTGAGCTACTTTTAACTTCAATGGGTGGGCTATCAAATTAATGTAATAGGGTTATGACCAACCATCCCGTAACGGGGACGTTCCGTATTTGTAAGCTAAAAGACGTGTCCTGTAGCCTACTGAACTGAACTGATACGGGCTCGGGTCATGGAAGAATGACAGCGCGTTCACTCACTCACACTCACACACATTGCGGACGGCGCGCGGGCAGCGTAATCCGCGCGTTCGATCACGCAGGGGTGAAAGTGGGCCAATAAGAAAAGTGGACGGCAGCTGTCAAAAAATCCCATAACGTGCCAGTGTAGTGAGTGTACCACAAACGCATGTGATGAAAAAAACATAATCTACTAACGTAACGTCAGATTAACCGGTTTAGACTGGATACGGAAACAGCCTTTCTCCGCGCGTATGGTGTGTGCAAAATATTACCGGATACCGGAGACGAGCTACGACGAAAATTACATTTGGTAAATGGTGCATTTATATAGCGCCTTTATCCAAGGCGCTTTACATAGATTACATTACATTCACCCATTCATACACCGATTGCGGCGGAAGCCATGCAAGGTACCAACCAGCACACCGGGAGCAATTTTGGGGTTCAGTGTCTTGCCCAAGGACACTTCGACATGAGAAGCCGGGATTCGAACCGCCGTCCCATGGATCATTGGACGACCTGCTCTACCTCTTGAGCCACAGTCGCCCCATTTAAAATATGTTTCTGGTTTTGCTGTCAGACTGTCAGTTATCATCGTTAATAGTTCTGATTGGTTCAAATCACAGACAGTCACGTGTCTTTTCTGGAAGAACACATGCGAGGTGAAATAAATGTTCTATACAGAGGGCAACTTTTGTTGGAGATGGAGAATGCAACTTAAAAAATAAATGAAGCACTTTGCAACAATTACTCAGATGTTTAAGAGAAAAGAGAGAGTTGAAGGAGCTGATAATGTGGTTAAAGACTTTTTGAGACACATGGGGAGTAGACAGTAGACACCCTGTAATGAGAGAATTGTGACAGCAGGACATCAGCAAACACAGGTAGCCTAATTAATAATAATAACTGCTAAAATGCAGGGTTTTAGTTTTGCTGGGGTAAATGTCATGTTATTGTTTAGGGGAGGGTGATTCATTTTTGTTTAATCATTCAGGGAGGGTACTTACATTTTATTTTCATTCAGAGGGAGGGGCATGGGGTATTTTATATCATCGCCTCCATTCTCTTGCTATAATTATATCCTGTACACTGCATTGTTCGTGTGTGTAACCTGGCTTCAGCATAAGCCTATGATGGTCTGGCCATATTGCAATAAGGGCTAGCTTCTATCTCTTCATTAGACCACGTGTGTCCACGGGACATCTTTACGCCTCGCTTGCTGCGTAACAATGCCTTCTCTTTCCTTCTCGTGTGCCAAATACCAACTTCTTCATCCCACAATGGCACATTCACTCCCTATGTTTAATGCGATTGCATTCACACCTGCGGTGATCCGCACTCTGCTGCGTTTTGAAGCGAAGCGAAACTCCAGTTTTTCTTGGCGGAGTAGAATGCGGTTATTTGATGCGCATTAGGATTCGAGTGAGGCTTCACACCTGCCAAACGAAGCACACTTTCCGACAAGTGTCCGTTTAAGTACGTACATGTTATATGTGCGTTATGGGATGTCGCTAGGCAACCAGCTGCCAGGTGAGCATATCAGCCCAGACAGCCAGTGGGGAGGAGGCAGAGCCCAGCCAAGAAGAACACGCCCGCTCTGCCTCGTCATTGAACAGAAGTATTACCCCGCCTACCTGTTATAGTTCAAGGCCAAGTGTACGCACCTGCGACATGCTCCAGGGAAGGATAAAAGGGAAGGACTGACTGCCTCTGCTCTCATTCCTCACTGACTGCTGAGAGGGACAGTTCGGGCATGCTCGGCGGTAAGCGATATCTCACCCATTCTCTCACCCCAAGCAATGCATATATGAATGTTATTGAGAGCATTATATTAAAGTCTGCATTTCTCCTCCTTTATAGGTAACCCGCCACCCCGAACGAATCTATTAACCAGAGTTCCACTACCCCAGGGGAGTCTTGACGGGGAACGAAGTACCTGGGGATCCAGAGTGTGATTAACGGCTCACTCAGCGCAGTTAGGGAAAGGAACCTAATTACCCCGTCTAATCCCACCTGAGTAACCTATACCTGCTCCTCGTCCTCCTGGATGAAGACGGCGGCGACAAACCTAAGAATGGAAAGTAACAGACGTCAGGGGAAAGAAAGATTTCAGTTACTATAAGACATTTAATATTGCGCTGTTGAAAAGCGAGTCTGTAACAATAAACGGCCGTGGTGGCCAACTCTGATACTGCCTTGGGTGTTGGTGTCCGCTCAGTGCTCACAGCGTGTGAAGTAAAAATACCTCAAAAGTGTACTTCAGTAGATGTAATCCGTGTGAGACCACCACCCCCAAACCCCCCCACCCCCCCCCCCCCCCCACACACACACACACACCCCCCCATCCAGGGTTTGATCCAGACGCCAATGTGATCCACTTCGTTTGACTGTTAATTAACGTCTCGTGTCATATGCGTCTGTTTCACCTGTCAATCAAAGAATGTGCGATTTGAAATAGATGTGTCAAGATCTTCCACGCGGAGCGCCTATGTATACTGACGCATGCACGCACGCACGCACGCACGCACGCACGCACGCACGCACACAGAGTGCTATTAACAACAACACTACATGTTTCACACTTATGATGCCGCCAGAGTTTATCAAAATAAAGGCGGTAGTGCGCCAACCAGATGAGGCAGATTTTATTCTGAAAAGCCATTTCCCCCTATAACCGGGAGGTATAATCCTCCATTACTACCTTGCGCTGTACCTCGTCTGATCTCTCTTTTAGAAGCGTTATAATATTCCAAACGGGATGCTTATTGGTCAAGTCAGAAATGAGGACAGAACATCGGCGTTATATGATCGAAACCATGGACAGCCACGTAGATTCAGAGATCCAATATAGCAAGTAGCACAAAATGGATTGCAGCGATCCTGTTTCATATCATTACAAAGGACCCAAAGACGCCTATAGCCTACATGTCACAGGCACCCTTGCGGTTTTATTTGATGTGTGTGTGTGTGTGTGTGTGTGTGTGTGTGTGTGTGTGTGTGTGTGTGTGTGTGTGTGTGTGTGTGTGTGTGTGTGTGTGTGTGTGTGTGTGTGTGTGTGTGTGCGCGCACGTGCGTGTTTAGCACAAAAAGCTGTTTAAATCGACAGCGTTTCGCCCACTTGCAGATTGTGCTCTTGAGTAGTGGTTCCCAAATTTTCATTTCAAGGACCCCCAAATTGACACTAATTAGCCCATGGACCCCCATTTGAAGAGATATGCCAGGGACCCCCTTAAGAGAAGATTTTTTTCGGTTCTAGCAGTGATTCTCAACACGTTTAATCTCAAGGACAGCCAGTTTGACATGCATATTGGTCTACAGACCCCCATTTAATGGAATTTCTATCTCTGAGATCCCAATTTATAATGTAAAATCAACAAGGGTCCATTTGGTTCCAAACTATCATTTAGCTGGGGTCCCCCTGGAACTCCCTCGAGGACCCCTGGGGGTCCCCGGACCCCACTTTGGGAACCACTGCTCTTGAGAGATTACGTGCTTATCGCTCTCCAGCGAGTGTTGGCATTTGCGCGACTCGATTATGTGTCGCGACGTTATCCCCGCTGCTTGAAATGGATACAGCGGACGATGCCTGCAGTACGTAATGCAGTCTATGCCTGTCTCTGTAGCACATGAAAGAGATGTCGAACATGCGCGCGTGTGTGCGGGTGCGTGCGTGCGTGCGTGCGTGCGTTTGCGCTTGTGTTGCCCTTGTGACGCAGAGAGATCGTTCCGTCGACCCACCGACTCTCGACGCGTGGCACGTTTGAGCGTTGGATTCAGCGGGGGAGGGGGGGGGACGTCGCCCCACATCAAACCACCCGCGGGCGTGTTTTCACATCCAGCCTGCTTATTCTGACAACTGCAGTCGTAAAGGAACACCATTTTGATGACATATCAGTCTCTTCAGACCAGTGTTGTTTTTGGCAGCAAATTTCTATTTTAGTCGTATATAGTCTCTTGAATAGTTTTCATTTAGTTTTAGTCACATTTTAGTCACCTGTAATGGTTTAGTGTTAGTCTAGTTTTAGTCGACTAAATCTACAGTTGATTTTTTACCGATTTTGTAAAATGCGTTTTGGCAGGCCTTGATGCCGTCGTAATGGCTGTTTTTATACTTGCTGAAAATAGCCGATCTACAAGCTTGTTGATCGGCTATTTTCAGCATGCAACCTAGTGTAAAATGACTAATACTGGATCTCTTGTCCACTAGTCCCCTTCCTAGCATTTTAGTCTAGTTTTTAGCTGTTGACAAAATTGTCAATACACTTAGTCTTAGTGTTAGTCATCATAGCTTAGTTTTCATTTAGTTTCCATTTAGTTTTCGTCAGTGGAAAAAGGTAATCGACGAAAAATTCTTGTCTTAGTTTTAGTCGACAAAAACAACACTTCAGACCCCAAACTAAAGAATATTGTTGTTGTCGTTGGATAAGATTCTGTCCACAATTCGAGCCGTGCTGTGTTGATGTTGGTACCATTAGGAGAGATAAAGGCAGACGTTGATAAAAATCACCCCTGTGTGAAGTGAGTGGTGCAACCACTTGTGGGGAAGTTCCAGGCCCACAGGGTCCCGCGCCCAGGGTGCCTCTACTGTATTGTACTGTCACTGACACTGTACGGTCACACCCGAAATCCTACAGCTTTTGTGTGCGTGCGTGCGTGCGTGCGTGCGTGCGTGCGTGCGTGCGTGTTAGACTGCGCAACAGTGACGCTTGGTGGTGAAAACCAACCAAACGCTATTTCTGTGCTCGGACACAGCCAGCCAGGGACCATGAAGGGACACACACAGCTGTCTATAGGAGGGGTTCCACCACTCAAAGCTAATGTCCTGCAGCTGCTCTGTGTGTTATACGGTTCATTAACCATTCCAGTCCCGTTTCCCCATGCCGTGCCATCATGTTTATTAAACCTATGATAACACATGCCATTCATGTAACGTTCTTCTGAATTCTCCATATCGGGCAGAATACTCCATAATATCACTTCTTCCATCAAATAATGTGTTTCAATATGAACCACACAATATCAGCTGAATACTATCACGTCTTTAATATCAAATAATGTGTTTCAATATGAACCACACAATATCAGCTGAATACTATCACGTCTTCAATATCAAATAATGTGTTTCGATATGAAACATACTGCCTTTTCATAATGGAACAAACATAGACAGTCAATATGATGTAGTTTGCATGTTCTTCCCGTGTCCCCTAGGGTATAGGTAACCTCACAGGTTCTCCATGTGTCCCCTAGGGTATAGGTACCCTCACATGTTCTCCCCGTGTCCCCTAGGGTATAGGTAACCTCACAGGTTCTCCCTGTGTCCCCTATAGCAGGGGTTCTCAACGTTTTTGGCCGGGGACCCCCGGAAATGCTTTGGCAATGTCTCGGGACCCCCGCCCCGCCCCCTCCCGACCCTCAATATAAATTGACTGCTACAATAACCTTAAACCATTTTGGGCGGGAACCCCTTTTGGTGTTTTAAGCATTGTTATAATTTAGCTATTGAAAAATAGCAGATCTACAAGCTCATAGCGCGCCACCGAGTGGCGCGCTACGAGCTTGTAGGTCTGCTATTTTTGAAAAAAAGTGAAAATAAAATTTTAAAAAAAATCATTTTTTTCTTTTTTCTTTTTGAAAATAATTTGGGGACCCCCTAAAATAATTTGGCGACCCCCTGAGGGGTCGCGACCCACGGGTTGAGAACCCCTGCCCTAGGGTATAGGTAACCTCACAGGTTCTCCCTGTGTCCCCTATAGGTACCCTCACATGTTCTCCCTGTGTCCCCTATAGGGTAGGTACCCTCACATGTTCTCCCCGTGTCCCCTAGGGTAGGTACTGGCGTCTCGGTCAGGGACCGCGCGCCACGGGTTTGCAACCCCGGAGAGAGAGAGAGAGAGGGAGGTGGGCTGACGCGCTGTCAGCTTGGAATCATACAGAATGGGCGGTACTTCCCACGCCGCCTATTCATCTACCAGATTACCTGACACCTGCGGGCCGACGCCCAAGTAGTATATAATCCCCTGCCTCTCTCAATCTCACACAGACTCTCCCGGGGAAGCACGGGAGAGTCCATAGTCCATATCCCCCCCCCCTCTCTAAATAGCAGTATGATGATGATGATAAGGTAGTAATGTGTATTCTCTTACCTCACAGGCCGTTCTAATACTGGATGTATGACACCGTTGGGCTCTGAGGCTATGGCACTGAACTTTCCCTATAACCCCCACCAAGTGAGCTAAAGAGGAGAATTATGACTGTACTTACCTGTGTTCGATGAGAAGCCCCGGCATGAGTCCTACTTACCGGTAGACGCTCCTCCTCCCCCTGTAAGAAAATACATTATTATTTAGTTGCATTTGAGTGACATTTGATTTGGCATATTATGCAAAACCCCGCCTTGGCTGGAATAGCAAGGCTGCACATTATGCAAACCCCGCCTTGGCTGGAATAGCAAGGCTGTCCTAGAGGGAAGGAAAACCCTAAAAGAAACCCACTTACCTGATACGGTCCTCGGCTGGTCCTCCGCTGGTCCTCCGACGGTCCGCTGCTGCTCCTCCTCGCTGCCCCCCCCCCCCCCTGCCCCGCTGAAAAGGAAGAAATGAACTGTTGCCTAGTCTAGAAACCGTGCCAGAGTGGCCAAATATGCAACTGAATCCTGTGTGACTTTGGTGTGTAGAACAGCGACCCCCACAGTACCCTCACATGTTCTCCCTGTGTCCCCTAGGGTAGGTACCCTCACATGTTCTGCCTGTGTCCCCTAGGGTAGGTACCCTCACATGTTCTGCCTGTGTCCCCTAGGGTAGGTACCCTCACATGTTCTGCCTGTGTCCCCTAGGGTAGGTACCCTCACATGTTCTGCCTGTGTCCCCTAGGGTAGGTACTGACGAGGAATTTCCCATCACCATAGGACATTTAAATACATTGAAATGTGTCTATACAAACTCAGCTTTGAAGCTCGGAACCACGCTGTGCCTGACACATGGCTCCTGGGATCATTTCCTGCTCACCTGTTCCTCCCCTTTACCTCTGCATCCGGTTCCCACACCCCCCCCCCACCCCATCTCTTCCTTCCTTCCTTCCTTTTGTCCTGTCTACATCCTGTCCCTAAAACCCCTTCTCTCATGTCTCTTTCGGGCCCACCTTCTGGGTGTGGTCTATCACTGCATATAAGCTGTACCTCTGAATTGTGACATTTATGGCTACATTGACCCGCCGGTGCTGCAGCATCGATGTAATGCTGTGCACGTTAAATAAACCATCATCAAGCTTGCCTCATGATTCCTCATGCGTTTAGTGTGTACAAAACTGCCACATCAATTTGGTGTCTAGAAGTGGGATCCAGCGTCGTCTGAGCTCCGGAAGATCAATCACGACTGATTGTCCATCACGTCAACGAACGGCTCAAAAAAGGACAGAGATCAACAGAGTCGCGGCTGCGATCTACGGAGTTCAGCGCCTGGATTTAAAAAAACCCGTGGCTAGTTGGCTACACTGAAACGGTGAGAAATTTCCAAATTCCAATTGAAGTGCTACATTTTTAAAGGGTTTAATTAAGTATGCTAAATTCTAAGACCATATTTTGCCAGCCTATCTATTGTGTAAATCTAGCCTAGTGGACAGAAAACGACCTTGCATTAAATAACACAACGACACCTTGTTACACTGTGGAAACAGCAAAAGATATCTTGTTGCACAAGCAGCATAAAGACATTTTGCTGTCCTCACAGAATAGCACAAAGATAGTTGCATGTTTTGAAAAACAACGACACCTTGTTAATCTGTGGAAACAACAAAGATACCTTGTTGTATAAAACAACATAAAGACATTTGTTGTCCTCACAAAATAGCATAAAGATAGTTGCATGAAGTCAAGTTTGTAACACAACGACACCTTGTTACTCTGTGGGAAAACATAAGATACCTTGTTGTATAAAACAACATAAAGACATTTTGTCCTCACATAGTAGCATAACGATACCGTGTTACATTGCAGTCAAAATTGTAACAAAAAGACACCTTGTTATCCTCAAAGGATAACATAAAGATACCGTGTTACTTAAGACTAGACAGTCCACATTGCTGTGTACTGAGAGAAAAGTGTGCCGGTCCCAGAGAACAGGGACAGGTGACAGATTAACATGGTGGGAAAATACTAGTAAATAGTCTAGGAGCATTTTACTGTCTCAGTGATTGTGATAAACTATTGAAAAAGTACATAGCAGTAATTAAATATGGGTAATAAAAAAAGTGCAGTCGCACTCCCAGAGGACAGAGAAAGGTGGTCTTCTCTAATGCGCGATATGGTTGCGAAATATGGCCTAGGAGCGTTAGACTGTCTTGATGAGTGGAAACAAATGGGGTTTCCGGAGCAAGGCTCTTTAAGTGTGGGAAAATTGCTTGAATTAGATAAACTACTAAAAAAAGCTGAGAAGAAAATGAGACAGAAAAAGACAGTAAAAACATCCAAACTTGACAAATGTGACCTGAACAAAAAAGTATTTTCAATGTGGATGGAGGAAGCACAGTACAGACAACGGGAGAGTCATATGAAAGAACTGCCAGACATAGATTCTTTAATGGAGGAGGAGAGCCAACCACAGGCTCCTCCTCCATATATCGCTTCAGGGCCCAAATATTCGCAGAATTCTATTTTTTATCCTTCTCTGCAGGCGCCATCCCAAATCGGCCTCGACTGCCCTCCTATGCCAGCCAGTCAACCCCCGACGTCTACCAGCCGAAACGTCACTGCTCTCCTCACACCTTCTGATCTCACCACAAGCCCGCAACCCCCACAGAGCAGTCAACCCCCCTGTCTACAGACTGCTCTCCTCACACCTTCTGATCTCACTGCAAGCTCGCACCCCACCCCCCCCCAGAACATTCAACCCTCCTCTCTGGGAAACCCACAGCCCCCCTCCGCTCCGACGCCATCCCTGGTGTCTGCTATGCTCACCCTATTGGAAGAAGTTCAACGCAAAGAAGGCAACATGAACTCCACTCAAGCCAATGACACCAATAATAACCAACGTCCATCCTACACTGACATTTCTAACCCAGAGCTGGGCAACGGTAACAATACAAACACAGCACAGCCAACAACTCCAGTTCCCGCATCGACAAGACAGAAGACCTTGCCCCCACCAGTATATCGGTCCACCCCTATTCACAACGGGGAGACAGCGGCTCGTCACAAGAATATCGCCATCACCCAGGACAACACACTGTCATATGGGCAGGGAAGAAGAAGGCCTGGGGCAGTAACACGTGCACAGGGGGCGCCACGGTTTTATCATCTGCCAGGCAACACGCCCACCTCAAATGAACTTTATTCTGACCCATGGATGGATGAAGAGGAAGACAACATAATACAGGCAGCTGACATGCAATGTCCAATGGTAGAAGTAGCCAACCCGTACGGCGACGTAATGATGGTACAACGCTTATGGTCCCCAGACGACATATCCCAATATGCCGCTACACTAAAGAAGCCCAATGAAGTGGGAGGACGCCGCTGGACTCAAGAACTACAGGCTTTTTGTCGTACATACAGACCTACCATGAAAGAGGTACTTGACATCTGTGCCAAGAACATGGAACCTTCCGAAATGCAAGCAGTCCTAGATGTTGCCCAAACATATCAAGATGAGAGGCCCGTCCATGTACAATTTGAGAACAATTACAGATACATCACTGCTGTGGATACAGTTTGTGAGAAGATTATGACACTCTTCCCAACGATATTAAATCTGACTGAAGTGCACAACTGTAAGCAGGGCAGAGATGAAACGGTCAGTCAGTTCCACCACCGCCTGGAGGAAGCCATACTCACCCACGGAGGGGGAAAAGATCCGAACGACCCATTTGCCAAAGCCTTCCTGGTCAGTCAGCTAATAAGCAACATGCATGACAAACTCTCTAAGCGTGTGAAACAATCTCTCATTGGCTACAGAACAGCTGATCCGGCCGACATCCTCAGGCACGCAACTCATGCAGAGGAAGTCGAAAACGACATGAACGAAAAAGGGAAGAAACAGGATCAAGAAAAGACCGAAGCCCTCCAACTTGCCATGATTAGTGCTGTCACTACGCTGTCAACAGACAAAGAAGAACGACAGCAGGAGACACCATATGACGACAGTAGAGGCTATTATGACGATCAAGCCTACCATTCATCAGAGCCAGGCTATTATGACGATCAAGCCTACCATTCATCAGAGGGAGCCAGCAGAGACCGAAGGGACGAAGAGGATTATGGGCACCGGCTGGCAGGGACTGGTGGACAGGATAACTGGGGCCGATGAGGGACAGCGCTTCCAGACAAGAATACAATCGCCAGTCCAGGTTATGCACCCATTGCACACACACACACACACACACACACACACACCCCCCCTGGAGGACTGTCCTACACACACACACACACACACACACACACACACACACACACACACACACACATACACCTCCCCCTATCAGACGGCCCAATTAAAAAAATGAAGAAAAAAAAAAAAAAGAAAAAGTGGGGAGAATCACTTGACGGTGGACTCTTAACGCGTGTTGGACAGTTTGCGTCATGGGAAAATCGTTTCTCATCTGGAAAGAAAATATTGTTTGAAATATATGATTTTGTTTTCTGTTTATCTGTTATGTTATATTTTGCTGTGCTAATACAGGTCAAATGAATTCAACAGGGTACTGTATTAGTATCATTTTTAGGGTTTTTGGTTTTTTTCTGTTTATCTGTTATGTTATATTTTGCTGTGCTAATACAGGTCAAATGAATTCAACAGGGTACTGTATTAGTATCATTTTTAGGGTTTTTGGTTTATTTGGTTATATGATTTTGTTTTCTGTTTTATCTGTTATGTTATATTTTGCTGTGCTAATACAGGTCAAATGAATTCAACAGGGTACTGTATTAGTATCATTTTTAGGGATTTTTGGTTTATTTGGTTATCTAACCACGATTGTTATTGCAGTATGCTCAATTATTAGCTACTAGTGCTTCTATTTTTTATGTATTTTCTTCAAATGTGATATTATGATGTATTATTTTGATATTGATGGAAAATTCACATTTATTGTTTAATTAAGTTGTTGTTTAATTAACAAAAGGAGGGATTTGACGAGGAATTTCCCATCACCATAGGACATTTAAATACATTGAAATGTGTCTATACAAACTCAGCTTTGAAGCTCGGAACCACGCTGTGCCTGACACATGGCTCCTGGGATCATTTCCTGCTCACCTGTTCCTCCCCTTTACCTCTGCATCCGGTTCCCACACCCCCCCCCCACCCCATCTCTTCCTTCCTTCCTTCCTTTTGTCCTGTCTACATCCTGTCCCTAAAACCCCTTCTCTCATGTCTCTTTCGGGCCCACCTTCTGGGTGTGGTCTATCACTGCATATAAGCTGTACCTCTGAATTGTGACATTTATGGCTACATTGACCCGCCGGTGCTGCAGCATCGATGTAATGCTGTGCACGTTAAATAAACCATCATCAAGCTTGCCTCATGATTCCTCATGCGTTTAGTGTGTACAAAACTGCCACATCACATGTTCTCCCTGTGTCCCCTAGGGTAGGTACCCTCACATGTTCTGCCTGTGTCCCCTAGGGTAGGTACCCTCACATGTTCTCCCTGTGTCCCCTAGGGTAGGTACCCTCACATGTTCTCCCTGTGTCCCTATAGGGTATAGGTACCCTCACATGTTCTCCCTGTGTCCCCTAGGGTAGGTACCCTCACATGTTCTCCCTGTGTCCCTATAGGGTATAGGTACCCTCACATGTTCTCCCTGTGTCCCTATAGGGTAGATACCCTCACATGTTCTCCCTGTGTCCCCTAGGGTAGGGTAGGTACCCTCACATGTTCTCCCTGTGTCCCTATAGGGTATAGGTACCCTCACATGTTCTCCCCGTGTCCCTATAGGGTAGGTACCCTCACATGTTCTCCCTGTGTCCCCTAGGGTAGGGTAGGTACCCTCACATGTTCTCCCTGTGTCCCCTAGGGTAGCTACCCTCACATGTTCTCCCTGTGTCCCCTAGGGTAGCTATCCTCACATGTTCTCCCTGTGTCCCCTAGGGTAGGTACCCTACATGTTTTCCCTGTGTCCCCTATACTAGGGTAGCTACCCTCACATGTTCTCCCTGTGTCCCCTAGGGTAGGGTAGGTACCCTCACATGTTCTCCCTGTGTCCCCTAGGGTATAGGTACCCTACATGTTCTCCCTGTGTCCCCTATACTAGGGTAGGTATACCCTCACATGTTCTCCCAGTGTCCCCTAGGGTAGGGTAGGTACCCTAACAAAATAATAATAATAATACAAAATAATAAAAAAAAGCATGCAGTAATCCTGGTCTCTACACTGCCTCCCGCTGGTCACCCGTTGCGCCTGATGGAGGGGAAAGAAACTTGTTGGAATAACGTGTTCCTTCCACACTCTATGACTTCCAACCAGGGAAACTCTCCAGGTGCAAAGAAGCGGCTTGGACTCCTCATGCATAGAAGTAAGCATGATGTCAGTCCGTTGCTCTCCCCAGGTTGGCAGAGAGAGTGTAGCGCCCAGGTTTACACTAGACATGACACTGGGTTACAAAAATCATGGGATAAAAATGTAGATTAAACCAAAAGACAAAGACATTCAATATGAAACATACGGCCTTTTCCTCATGGAACAATATGGCATGAACATATGAGAGGAACAGAGACACAGAGAAAAGGCTGATATAAGATAAAGAAATGAAGGGAAAAAAAGAGCGAGTGCATTGTACATGAGAAAACTGAGATAAGGCGAGAGTGACGGTATAGGCTATGCCTGTTCTGTGTGTGTGCGTGCGTGCGTGCGTGCGTGCGTGCGTGCGTGCGTGCGTGCGCGCGTGCACATGAGTAAGAGAGAGAGAGAGAGAGAGAAAAGGTAGAGAGTACAGCATTGTTGTTTTTCATCCGTGGGACATAATCACATTCACATGTTCAGTGGAGCAGAAGGCACGCACGCACGCACGCACGCACGCACACACACACACACACACACACACACACACACACACTCTCTCGCTCTCTCTCTCTCCCCTGTCCTCTCCCATGTCCGTTCATTTATTTAAGCGTCTCTGCGTGTTCCAAAGTGGAGCATGGGGACCCGACAGGGGGTCCCCGACGGCGTCCCCGGGGAGGTCGTCGACGCAGTCCCAGAGGGACCTGGGACAGACACAACAGGCTACAAAACGTATACGCAATACATTGACTTGATTTGAATATATATACCAGTAAGACGCATCCGCCTGGGTGACAGCAGACTGCTGGGCGAGCGCTGGCGCTTTGGCATAGGGAATTCATTCTGTACTGGCCATATATGGAGCGTGTCTTCAGTGTACAGGGTTTGGTGAGGTCAGATCCACATATGGAATGTCAGAACAGTTCAGCTCCATATATGGAGATCTAAGGGTTTGAGGTCAGATGTAGAGTTTGTTGGCCGGCTCCACATATGCAGTTCCAGGTGACGATCCAGTCTTCTCCATGTATGCTTATCCAGGGTTTGATGAGGTCAGTGTCGTGATCTTCATATATGGTGGCGTGACGTGTCACAAGGCATGATGTCATGAGGCGTGACCATAATGAAGGTGTGATGTCACGAGGCGTGACCATATATGAGGCGTGCTGTGACACACGGTTTTCATAGTAATAGTAAACAATACATTACATTGATACTAGGTTGTGGATACAAGCGGCCGAAATGTGTTTTCTTTGACGGGTGGCTGGCATCTCCCTTAGAGATAGGGTGAGAAGTTCAGTCACGCGAGAGAGACTCGTAGATTCGCTGCTTCTTTGCCTGGAAAGGAGCCAGCTTAGGTGGTTCGGGCATCTGGTCAGGATGCCTCTCGGGCGTCTCCCTAGGGAGGTCCTCGAGGCACGTCCCACTGGGAGGAGACCAAGGACCGAGGAAACACATCGACTCACTGGCCTTGGAACGTCTCGGGATCCCCCAGGAGGAAGTCACTAATGTTGCTCTGGAGAGGGAAGTCTGGAGCTCTCTGGTGGAGCTGTTGCCCCCCGTGACCCGAATACGGATAAGCGGTTGAAGATGGATGGATGGATTACATTGATTTAAATATGTCATTATTACACTCGACACATTAGACCCTTCCTCACCCAGCTCCTTATCCAGACATCAGTATTATCAAAACTTGAATATTGTAACTCCCTCCTTACTGGCCTATACCGACATGGCGCGCACATAAGCGTCTCCAATTGATCCAGAATCCTGCAGCTCGCCTGGTCTTCAACCTTCCAAAATGTCTCCCTGCTTTTCCGCTCCCTCCACTGGCTCCCGGTCGCTGCCCGCACAGAATACAAAACTGTGATGCTGGCGTTCAAAGCAACCACAGGTTTGGCACTCCCATATCTTGCAAGCCTCCCATGTGCTCAGATCAGCCAACGCAGGGAAGCTGGAAGTACCTTCACAAAAAAACGCCGGGACAACGCTCCACACGTCCCAAACTCTTCTCCCTTCTGGCTCCAAAACTATGGAATGCACTCCCCATTGCAATCAGAGCTGCAGA
Organism: Electrona antarctica; assembly: GCF_951216825.1. Lineage (NCBI taxonomy): Eukaryota > Metazoa > Chordata > Actinopteri > Myctophiformes > Myctophidae > Electrona > Electrona antarctica. Next base: position 49,344,097 of record NC_136789.1, on the reverse strand, counting down.
CTCACTCCCAATCTTCCAGTGTAGTCTGCAAACCCACGTTGCAGCCTCCATCTTAGCCCGTATAGCACTTGTCGTAGCACTTGCCCTATAGCATCGCCAACCTTACAGGTGTATGCAAAGGCTCAACTTAATGTAACTTAGATTGCATTTTATGTAGACATAGCAACCTATAGTGTATACGCATAGTTTCATTATATAGATATTCCACTACAAGCTCACAACGCGATTTAGTCGGACAAACATTTATGGCAAAATGAAGATAACAGGGTGTGTGCCTGATTAAAGTGCAATATGAATAGTAAAATGAGCTGCTGGAGGTTTCAATGTTCACTGACATTTCTTTGAGTTTGTGTGTGTGTGTGTGTGTGTGTGTGTGTGTGTGTGTGTGTGCGTGCGTGCGTGCGTGCGTGCGTGCGTGCGTGCGTGCGTGGTTCATAGGGTCGTGCTGACTCACACTTTGTGTGTGTGTGTGTGTGTGTGGTTCATAGGGTTGTGCTGACTCACACTTTGTCATAAACACCATGAGAACAATGCCATTGTCAAATGCATGTTGAACTTTATTTCTGCCATGTTGACATTTGACACTTTCATCTCTCTGCAAGCCTTGTGTGATTTCCTGGAGGCGTTTTGAATATAGGATGTTTGTTGGAGCTTTAGGAGCTCTCCTCTCCTCTCCTCTCCTCTCCTCTCCTCTCCTCTCCTCTCTCTCATTAACCTACATGGTCCTCAGAGACGTGTCATGTTTTCATCTTGAAGCAAAAACACGTCCACTCGGCTCCCCCCCAACCTCTCTCTCCTCATCGTTATACCTCTCTCGCCCGTTCCTGCCAAGTTGCTGTGTGTCGTGTTGTACTCGATAAGACAACCCCTCGTCTCTCTCTCTCTCTCTCCCTCTCTCTCTCTCTCTCTCTCTCTCTACAGACTTCATTAGGTTGAAGGGAAACGTCGCCGATAAAGTTATGTTATTTGACATCGGCGTGTGCTGTGAGCGTCGGACCAAGGCGTTACCTTGTACAGAATTGATTCGTCTTGTATTTATTTTTTTCGCGGCGAACACTTTGAAGCAGCACTTGAAGGCAGAGCTAATAAGCTGCTGTACTGTATATGCTCATGACATTCCGCCTCTATGCATTGATCCACGGCGGCCTATAGACGTGACACTGTATGCTGATGACACTCCGCCGCTACGCATTGATCTGCGCCGGTCTAGACGTGACACTCGGCTGAACCTGTTCCTCCTCCTCTCGATCTGCCTACTCATTGCAATCCTCTGTGGAGGACAGCGTTGACCTGAGGATCTGTACTTTAAACTCACCATATCCTCTGTGGAAGGACGGCATTCATTTATTTATTGTATTGTATTTATTCTATTGGTTTATTTGGACGGGACAGAGTATATTAATGAACATTGCTAATGAAAAGATGCTAATTTTCATCCATAGTTCCCGGACATTGAACGCTAAACAAAACTCACTTTAAGGGCTTTATATTCATACATTCGATAATATCGAGGCTGCCGGGATTGTTTGCTTTGGAGCATACGCCGAAGTATTTGCGCCTTTGATCGATGAAAATCCGCTTGAAAACACTCCAATGATTTGTTATTGAGCCGACAAAAAAGCCACTTCCGTGATCCGGGTCATCGACAAAGGGCTAAGAGCTAATATTGTCCCTACACCCTTGTTCACTTTGCATTGGACTCAGTTTCCCAGAAGCCCTAGCAAGCCGGCGGTCGGTTGATTCCCGATGACGTCATCATAACGCGTCCGCCTCGTCACCAGGTCCGCGGCAAATCTGCTATTTCTTTTAAATTATTACAAAACGGCGAATTGAACACATAAACCAAATAGCGGGTTTAACGTATTACGCAGGGGGAGACAATGGATTCGATAGCGTGGGACGCGGGTTATGCAGTTAAACTGTTCACAAGACATGAGAGGACAGCATACAAAGACATTTCAAACACAGTAAAAGGAAAAATAATAAGACATAAGAATAGACATGTCATTCATTTCATTCACCTGAGTATCTGTACTTTTAAAGAAATGCTTCCAAAACATTTTAGCCCCGTGACCCAAAAACAGAAATAAGATATTCGCCCGGGACCCAAACTTAGTGAAAATGGCCGATCTACAAGCTCACAAATTCACGACTCACCACACAAAAAAATTAATTGACCTGTTTTTTAATTCATGAAAAGTTGTGTTTTGAAAATGTTTAACTAAAAACCAAATGTAGTAGGACAATGGTTCCCAAAGTGGGGTTCGGGGACCCCCAGGGGTCCTTGAGGGAGTTCCAGGGGGTCCCCAGCTAAATGATAGTTTGGAACCAAATGGACCCTTATGGGTATGTAACTCTGAGAGTCTACAAATCAAAACAGTTAACTTAACTTTTTCCAATATAAATTGGGGGTCCCAGAGATAGAAATGCCATTAAATGGGGGTCTGTAGACCAATATGCATGTCAAACTGGGGGCCCTTCAAATTAAACAGGTTGAGAATCATTGCTAGAGCCGTAAAAATATTATCTTATGGGGGTCCCTGGCATATCTTTTCAAGTGGGGGGTGAGTGTCAATTTGGGGGTCCTTGACATGAAAAAGTTTGGGAACCGCTGTAGTAGGAAACAAAACATTATAGGGGACCCATAACAATGTGTCTGCGACCCACACATGGGTCCCGACCCACTGTTTGGGAACCACTGCTTCAAAGCAGTAGTTTTCAACCTTTTTCATCTCAAGGCCCATTATTTATCTGGCATTTGACCCACGGAACCACCACTTGATGAGATGTAGCCTCTCAGACCCAAATCTAAAGACTATTTTGTTATCACCAGAGCCCTGAGGAGGGAATGCAGAAAAGCTGAAAGGAGATGGAAAAAGGACAAGCTCCAGGTCTCCTTCGAAATGCTCAGAGACAATCGCCTCAGATATCAAGAGTCCATTAACACAGCAAGAACAAACTACTTTTCAAACCTAATCTCCAATAACTCCCATAACCAAATAATTCTGTTTAAAACCATAAACTCTGTCATTCACCCAGCCCCCAGTACCAACATGGACACATCCGTAGCAAAATGCGTAAAATGAGTTCCAACAATTTTTCATCAGTAAGGTCGTCGATAACATTAGAAACAACATGCCCCCATGCACAACTGACACAAACAGCACACCGGTCTGCTCATCCAGATAAGACAGCTTTCAACCAGTCTCTCTTCCAACCATCATCAAACTCATCTCTTCCATGACAACTGCTACCTGCCCACTTGACACCATCCCCCCACCCTCCTGAAGGAGGTCATCAATACAGACGGCCCCAGCGTCCTCGCCATCATGAACAGCTCCCTGGCCACCTGCACAGTTCCAACATGCTTTAAACAAGCAGTGGTCCAGCCCCTCCTCAAAAAGCCCAACTCAGACCCCTCCATCCCCAGTAATTACAGACCCTTCTCAAAACTGCCATTTCTCTCAAAAAATCAGAAACATTTCAGTCAGGCTTCAAAGCCAATCACAGCACAGAGTCGGCACTACTGAAGGTCCAAAACGACCTTCTCCTCACTGCCGACTCTGGGGACTGTGCTATCCTGCTCCTCCTGGACCTCAGTGTGGCGTTCGACACTGTAGATCACCACATCCTACTCCACCGTCTCCAGCACAATACTGGCATCAACAGCACTGCCTTGGCCTGGTTTTCATCCTACCTCAACAATAGAACATTCACAGTCAACATCGGTAGCTTCTCCTCCCCCCCCTGCCCGCCTGTCCTGCGGTGTCCCACAGGGATCGATATTGGGTCCCATTTTGTTTTCCATCTACATGCTCCCCCTAGGTCAAATTATCTCTTTTCACTGTTACGCGGACGATACACAACTATACCTTCCCCTGAAACCAAACAATCACTCACAACTCGAAAACCTCCGGAACTGCCTTACCGACATTATACTCTGGATGTCACAAAACTTCCTGCAGCTGAACGACAGCAAATCTGAAATAATTGTATTTGGTCCACCGACTCCACATCACAGATCCACAGCGATCTAGGTAACCCAGGTTTTTGGAGTGGGGTTTGACCAGGCAGGACGCCTGGTCAAACTCCACTCCAAAAACCTGGGGGTACTCTTGGACTCATAATTCAAACTAGACAAACAGGTAAATGCAGTAGTTAAGTCCAGCTTCTTTCACCTCCGTTCCATTAATCAAACCATTCCTCTCCACTCCCAACCTAGATACATCCATGCCCTCATTACATCCCGTCTAGACCACTGCAACTCCCTCTTCATTGGAATCAGTCAATCAGCCCTATCCCGCCTTCAGTTGGTTCAAAACGCAGCAGCCAGGCTCCTAACCGACACCAAGAAGAGGGACCACAACACTCCCGTCCTGTCCTCCCTCCACTGGTTGCCGGTGCGATTTAGAATTCATCTTAAGAAGCTTTTATTTGTTTACAAAGCCCTGAATGGACTAGCCCCCGCATACATCTAGACTCTGACGTGATAAACTACCCCCCCACCACTAGGCACCTCAGATCAACAGACCTGGAGCTACTGGAGGTTCCATCGACCAGATTGAGGCTTAGGGGAGACCACGCCTTCTCTGTCGCAGCCCCTAGGCTGTGGAACCCCATCCCCTATACTCTATTAGAACCCAACAACTCAAAACCCTGTTTTATTCCCAAGCGTTTGATTGTCCGTGATAGCTTTTTGGCTTTTAACCCATTATAAATGTTTTTTTATTGTCGTTTTTTTTTTGTTGCCCACCTATTGTCTGTTCCCGTCATATTGAGATGTTCTACACAGCACTTTGGTACAATGAAAATTGTTTTTAAATGTGCTTTATAAATAAATGTGATTTGATTGTTTGCTAAGATTTTGTCCACAGTTCAACGCTGTTGGCAAACGTCGATCAAAATAACAATTGTTCTACATTCTCTAATTATTGTGTAGACTATTTGTAAATTAAGTAACGCAGATGTTTAACAATAATGTAACTCTTGACATCGTAAAATGAAACCAAATGGACACGTACGGGTCCATTTGGTTTAATTTCATACTCTCAAGAGTTAACGATCTATTATGGGTCCATTTGGTTACCCAACTCTCTATCATGTAGCTGGGGACCACCTGGGAACTCCCTCGAGGACCACTGGTGTTCCCCGGACCACTGCTTTAAAGGAATTCTTCACGCCAACAATTACCCCAACCCTCCTCGGTAACAGGTACGGCCACCCCTTTTCCATCTCGCCCCATTACTCTACCTAGCTGTAAATAACAAACATAATTCATGTTGGTGATTATATAAAAGGTATTATCATATTAATGTATCATTGTTAAGTTCACTCTGTATATCCACAGGCATAATAGCACGATGATGCCATTACAAAACATGGGCTATGCGGAAGAAATGTGTTTAATAAAACAAAATTAACTGCAAAATTAACTTAACTGGCTATGGCCAGCCTAATTAACAGTGGATTGTGCCTTCTGCCTGCACTATTCATATGTTTAATTCGTCATTTTAATGCCAATAGAAAAATCTGTGATATACACACAATATCTCATTCTGAAACGGCAATCCTATAGTATTATACCCAGTCCTGATGGTGGCGGTAACGTCACCATTATGCCGATTTTGACCAAATAGAGCGAATCTAGGGATGTCTTCCGGTTTAACGAACAATAACATCTGGTAATAGTTTTGGACTGTGCTGCACTGTCAGATGTCCCGGATGCTAAGCGATCATCGTTGATTTTAATAACTAAGTCAAATTAAGCTCTTAAATCAAGCCCAAAATATCGCATTTTACGCAGCGATGCACATAAAGACCGCGCGTGCACGCGCGGATTTCGGCCGGTTTTAGGTAGATTACATCGGCCATTAGCCAAACAAGCTAAAAGTTGCTACATTTTGCTACATTAAGCCCCCGATTACAGGGGATTAAACAATTACGTCAATTACGTCAATGGCCATAAGGGATTTATTGATTCATTACGTCAATTACGTCAAAAGGGGGTTAATTAAGCAGTCACCGTCTCTGTGTCATGTTATTCTTTCTTAATTTTACAGAGTATAATTGACTACTATACAATCAAATAAATCTGTATGCAAGATTATTTCAGATTTCAGAGAGGGAAATACTAAATTAACTGTTAACTACATTAAAACATTTTGCGGGGGCGAGTTGATAAAGGGGCGAGTCGTTTGATACCCCCCCCCCTCCTATCAGTTACTTGAATTCATGACCCAGCAACACGTGGGAGCACCCCAGGGATGCGTGCTGAGCCCTCTCTCTCCCTCTATACTCCCTGTACACGTCACGCACGACTGCACAGCCATGCACAGCCATGCACACATGACTCCAACAACAACACCATCATCTCCGCTCCCTCCATTTCGCTCCCGGGTTCTACTGCACATGCCCGCACAGATTACACACACAGAGATGTTGTCCTACAAAGCAACCAAAGGTATTATTAGTGCGGCGGATAACCAAACCAATTGTGCATTTTATGACTAAAGCATGAAACTTTCAGCATATCATCTACACACCCCAAGGTTTGATTTCAGACGTGGAACCACTTTCTGACTGACCTCTGGTGACCTTGAGGGGTCATTGACCTCAGAATTGCATTTTTGCACGTTTTGCTCCATTATTTTCCACTATAATAATGTATTATGTTTGTTAAATGGAAGTTTTGTTCTAATGAATGACAACTTAAGGAGCGAAAATAATTTAGTCCCTTGTTTGTGCCGAATCTGGGTTGTACATGGTTTGTTGCACTCACTCTGGTGTTGTGGGTGTGGACTTCGTTAACATTAAAGTATTTAGACAGGTACATGGGTATCTTGGTGGTGTATCGAATCTTGTGGACCAGACCCATTGCAAGATGCTGTACTCTGTCGTCAACCCTAAGCCATTCCAGCCTGTCAAAGTGGGCAGGGGTGAGGTGGGTTCGGGGGGTGAGGCCAAGTAGGAGCCTGACCAGTTTGAGCCTGACGGCCTTGAGCAGCAATAACCTAATTGAAGCAGAAAACTGAATTTTCCAATATGATTAATATAAGGTCTAATACACAAAGATGAAGACAAAGAAGATGCAGAGGCTGAAGGGAATGAGGAGAGAGATGATGGAGATAGTGGAAAAAGACAATTGAGTGTGAGGTTGTGGTTCACTAATGCGCATTATGGTAAATTTTTTTGTCCACTCAGTCTGTGTCTCAGAGTAGGGCTGTGGACAGTTCAGAGACTTGCTTATACCGGTGACATTGTCGGTAGGCAGGTTTGTTCATTTCGAACATTTAAATGTTTTAATTTGATTTTGTATTAATGTGAGAACAATGACTTCTATAATAGCTAACTTTCCAAAAATAAAATTCAGTTTATATTAGCTTGGATTCTCCATCGATGTCACTGGTAGCAAGTGTTATGACAGAAATACCATATTATCTCCCAACATCTCCTTAAACTCCTGCCACCTTATAGGAGGTTTAAGAGTATCCAAAACATATGAACCCTGAACGCTCGCCATATACTGCCCCCAAAACCAAAATCATGAGATGAATACAGTAGCAGTGGCAGCCATTTTCGGGTTCCATCGTTTCAGACCCCATGGTTTTTTTTCCCATGGAGATTTCTACAAATATTTATATAATAAAATAATAAGCCTATAGAATCAAGCCATCCAGGACCCTACTGAATCATGACGATAAAACATTTGATTATGTGATGTATAGCCTTTGTTTTGAGGTTTTTACATTTTTTTTCACAGAATCAAATGTGTTATGGTAATTAATTACCAGGATCCTGGATGGCTTGATTACATAGGCTTAGAATAATTGATTGTTTGTAAATCTCTATATGTGAAAAATGAATGGGGTCTGGATGGATGAAACCAGAAAATGGCCACCACTGCTATGCCCTATAGCACCTTTGAATATACTGTAACGATATTGGATATAAAAACCAAACAAACTCATCAATCAAGTCTTTCTGTATTTTTTTCTTCCCTAACTTCATTAAAATAAATTAAGACCAATACAATAATGTTAAAATAACGACAACTATCTCTTCTGTGGTTCTTGTCATGTTTTACTCTTCGCTGCCACAAGCTCCTGTGCAGCTTTCTTGGCTTTGACCATCTCCTTATACCTATTCATACAGTCCTTTTTGTAGCTAGCACTGTAGAAAGTGTCATGCTTTAGTCATAACATGCACAATACCTTCCATATATGAGCTTAAAGATGGATGTGCCACAATCTTTGCATTTCTTCCAGTTTTTCATGTGTCTATGAGGTGACAGTACTTCATTAGACACCCTGGAGTCGTTTTTATGTGCAATGGTGTATTAACTTTGTATTTAGGGTTTCTTCCTGGAGGCTTAACCCTTGACAGTCAAAAGGGCCAATGAAATAAACAGTAATATAGTGACATCACACTATCAGCCCCTCCCCTAACCCCTCCCCCTTTATCATACAACTACAGATGTGGGTGCGGCTTCAGTTCAGGTGGATCACCACCCATCACCATCCACCAGGCAAACCAGGCATACTTAATGAACTGGTGGGTGTGTCCACATAATAGCATGATTTTAACAAATACTGTACACTTTTTGGAGAAAGTTCTTCCTCCTAATATTATAATAATACCTGATGATCATGTTTTAGGGTGGAAAAAGATTGTGACACTCCATCTTTAACCGCCGCACTCTCTCTCTCCGCACAATCTCTCTCCTAGATGTTTTTAATGTTATAACAATGTCATAACATTTATATCATAAAAGTTAACATGATTCACCATTTCTGTAGACTATTGGGGTTTAAGTTGTCATTCATTAGACCAAAACTTCCATTTAACAAACATAATAAATTATTATAGTGGAAAATAATGAAGAAAAACGTGCAAAAACCCCTCAAGGTCACCAGAGGTCAGTCTGAAAGTGGTTCCACGTCTGAAATCAAACCTTGGATGATATGCTGAAAGTTTCATGCTTTAGTCATAAAATGCACAATACCTTCCATATATGAGCTTAACCGCCGCACTATATGACTCCCCCAAAGCCTGATCCTATAACCTATACAACCCACAGTATATTTGGTGTGTTTACATCGTCACAGAACTAAATATTCTGTGGGTCTGTGCGAAATATTAGAGTAAAAAACTCTGGCAGTGGCAGGTCATGAGTTAACAAACAGACACGCATGCATGCATGCACGCACGCACACACGCACACACGCACGCACGCACGCACACACACAGGAGGGGTCAGTATACTGCTTGTAGTGCCAGTGATGATAATGTAAATTATGTTAATGTGACCTACAGAGGAAGGAGAGTCTGAGATGACCTTATATAGACCTACTATTTATTTATTTATTTATTTATTTATGTAGAAGCTCAAAGGAAAGTACATGCTTTTCTTCACAGAGAAAAAATGTCAAGGATGTTTTTTTTCTACTTCCACTGTGGTCCTTGGTCTTCTTAATTGGACCAACAAAACATAACAGCAAAGAACTCTCTCTCTCTCTCTCTCTCTCTCTCTCTCTCTCTCTCTCTCTCTCTCTCTCTCTCTCTCTCTCTCTCTCTCTCTCTCTCTCTCTCTATCTCTCTCTAAAAAGATCAAACTAAAGTTTTCAGCATGAATGAAACTTTTTGCAAAAAAAGTATATGTTAATGATGTTTAGAAGATCTAGAAGACTTTCCTGGGGGTCTTTATGTGTGTAATATGTGGTTTTAGATATTTTAGATTTTAGCAGTGAGCCCAGTGTCTCTGATGTCATGGACACTGGGCTCACTTCCTCCCTGGACTACATGTTGTCTCAGTAAGACAGCCCTCCCCCTATCCACAAAGAGGAGCAGTGCACCAAAGCATTATGGGAATTGTAGTCCGGGAAGGACGTGAGCCCAGTGACATCAGAGACACTGGGCTCATGGCCGTGTTTAGCCCAATGAGTGTTTTTTTGCAAAACTAATGTTTGGATCGAGATGCTTGGAGAACTCTTGTCGACGGCCTAAGCCCCAGAAGGGGTAATAGGCGTAAGTAAGTAAGTAAATAATGCTTGGAATGGATTCAGCATCATGAAAACCCCCTAGTTTGACACATCACATGCTACATAAAGCATGATGAAATTTTACAAATATGCAACGCCGTGAGAACGGTTTATATGGTCTCCATATAAACAGGCAAAACGGTGGATCCGCAAAACTTGTGACATCATGGCTTACGTCAGCTCTGGTCGGCTCGCCCCGCGTCCTACGTTTTTACATGGTGTCATAGGCATGCGTCAGTTGCTAGGGGAAACGAACAACAACAACCATGTCGGACCTTCGAGTCACGCTGCCATTATTACTGAACTGCCAGGAGCTAAATTGTGATTTGTATCGAATCCTCACGGATGATATCGCTCACCGCAGAAGGCGAATTAATTATTTGCATGAATTAATGAATGTGCCGATACGTCGGCAGAGGGGAACCAGGGGACGTCTCTGGACGAGACCAGGGAGGACAAGCCAGTTTTGGGACAACTTTGAGAATGGTGTTGTTGACGACCGTGCTTGGAAAGACAATTTCCGTATGTCCAAAGACTCACTTGTAGCCCTGAGTGAAGAACTTCGTCCTTTCATCGAGGGTGAAATGACAAACATGAGAGCACCCGTTGGAGTGCTGAAAAAGGTAGCTCTCACACTCTACTATTTAAGTGACGAGGGACGGCTACTAAAAACTGCTAATGCCTTCGGCATAGCACGCCCGACTGCGTCTGTCATAATCAGACAAACCTGCAAAGCCATCACTGTCCTGCTCGGCCCAAAGTACATAAAGCTACCTTTCACTGTACCCGAGGCAGAGGAGCTGGTCTCTGGGTTCATGCGGGATCATGGAATGCCTCAATGTTTGGGAGCGGTTGAGTCTGGGACCCACATTGATCTCAAACAGCCATCTGTCAATTCCATTCCATTCCATTAACAGGAAGTGCAGACATTCCCTGAATGTCCAAGCTGTATGCGACTACAAATACAGGTAATGAAGGCTATTTGTTTGATAAAGACTTTTTATTGTGTTATGTGTCAGGGGGGGCTACTGTTTTTCTATTGTAAGCCCCCCCCCCCCCCCCCCCCCCCCCCACACACACACACACACACACACAGTACCACGCCAATAACACTGGATGCCACTGTTGAGCAGAGTCACACACACGCATGCACGCATGCACCCCACACACAAGTGTATTTGCTTTGTAATAAAGGTGCTATGTTGCTTGGCCTTTTACAGATTCATGGATGTCGTCATAAAGTGGCCTGGAAGTGTCCATGACGCACGTGTCTTTGCTAATTCCAAGGTGAATAGCTATCTGAAGACCGGGAAGATACCTCCACTAGAGAAGCAGCTTGTGGATGACGAGGAGGCCATACCCATCTTTCTCTTGGGGGACCCTGCCTACCCCCTTCTGCCTTATCTCATGAAAGAGTACTCTAACGGTGGCTCTACCCCATCAGAACAGTACTTTGGACTTATGCTGTGTAAGGCCCGCATGGTCATTGGATGTTCATTTGGTCGGCTGAAGGCCAGGTTTGCAGCTTTGCGGCGGCCTATGGACATAAATCTGCATGACCTGCCAAATGTAATGTATGCATGCTTCGTCCTAAACAACTATTGTGATGCCAATAATGAAAGTGTCGATATTCATGTTGAGCAGGAAGCCATACAGTGTGACAGAGCTCGCCAGCCTCCCACACAGAGTAACAGGTGTCTCACTGACTGTAATGAGGGAAGCGGAAAGAGAGTGAGGAGAATTCTCACCAAGTACCTTGACCCTTAACCCATTCAGGATGGGAACCCCTTTTGGTGTTTTAAGCATTATGTTATACTTTAGCTATTGGGAAAATAGCAGATCTACAAGCTCAGTGCGGCACCGAGTGCTGTGCTACAAGCTTGTATACCAAATCTTTGGATATATATTCTTTCAGAGCACATGTTTTGAATTCAAATCTTTACTTCTGGGATGGGGGTCGGTGGCCAAATACATATCATTTTTGGGGTCCTTGATGAAATAGTTTGAAAACCACTGATATAGAAACAGTTTTTTCAGAAAACTGTCATGATTTAGAACCCTTTTTTTCTTTTTTAGAATTGTCTTCAGGTCTAAGACCATTAATGAATTTGAAAGACTTTTGTTTGAACTTTGCAAACATTGCATTTATTCTTTGTAAACAATGTGCTGTGTTGGTAACAAATGTGCATTGGTAAATAAAAAAAACAAATAAAATAACATCTGCAATTCTGCATTTTTGTTTTCAAGTGTCAACAGTAAACTGAACTCAAATTATCTTCCCTGAGCTGTGTAGTAATAAAAAATAAGAGCCAAAAAACACACTGTAAACACTAAAATGAAGGTTTCTAATTCAAATTAACATAATCGCTCTCCTCCTGCATCAGTGCACGTCTGTATAGGAATGCAGGTGCTGGGCATGTAGGTGATGGTGTGTAGTGGTCAGGTGCTGGTGTGTGTGTGTGTGTATGTGTGACCAAGGCCGAATCAGCCACACAGAATTTGGGCAGTAGAATATTCTTTATCACTATTACTTTATAAGACATACAACCTTTAATTATTATAGTTGCACCGTTTAAGGTGCTAGAGATATCAAAGCTGTACAACCCTATTAAGTCAATAGTCCTGGGACTACGCCAGCACGTTATTTGATTAAAGAGAACGGCAACTCTTTTGTCATCATTACTCTTAGCTTCAGTTTGTTCAACGATACACACAGGTTCGCGTTTTATCAGGTAAGAGAGCACAACCATAAAACAGTGGAGAGAGACTGACACTGACTCATGCATCCAAAATATAACATATATATATATAATATGTTTATTATCCTATACAATGGCCACTAAATGCCTTAAAAATACAGTCTTTAATAAATCTTAAAAATGACGTAGCAAAATAAACAATAAACAAAAACAAAATAACCAAATCCTTAAAACCATTCAATACAAAAGTGTGCTTAAAGTGCGCTTAGGTTCAGACAGTTCTTTTCATTATCCGAGAGAGAGTCCAGTCAGTCCAGCATCAGATACGTTGACATCAAAACAATACGTCCACTTCAATACATCATGGACCTGAAATTACACAAGGCAAAGGCCAGTTTCTCCGTTCCACAAGCAAGTACAGCTAACAGCTAACAGCCTCCGTAGGGTGATGGAATCGACAGTAGTGCAGGATAGAACAATACTCACACAAAACGGGCAGTTACCTGCCCGCCGATGTTGCTGGGTATCCGCACTCTGTAACACCACTCCTGGTCACTGGCTCGTACAGAACGGCTCACTCGATCCCCTCCGTCGTCAACAGGTAGGTCAGTTCACTCGATCCTCTCCGTCTACAGTTGGTGCCACACACACACGAGTCTTTTCTCTCTCTCTCTCTCTCTCTCTCTCTCTATACTGCAACCAATCTGTGTTGATTAGACAGCTCCTCCTCCGTCATTCACTCCTGACAGCTGTCAGTAATGACACTGATGTCATGCTCAGTCCTTCACATTAGTCTTGCACACATAAGCTCATATATCAAATCGACAGTGGTAAGTAATATATCTATATAATAAGGGAGAATATTATAAGTCACTGATAGATATACAACAATAATATGCAAACAATTAAAGGAACACAAAAAAAAGAGAAACCTGATTTTGACACATATGGGACAGGACATGGGGCATATGCGGAATGCACAGATGTGTGGCTGTGCATGAACCTGGGTGGGGGGGGGGGGGGGGGGGGGGGTGCATGTTTGCATGACCTTCACTGCTGCTGGTATTGGGGTTTGCTGAATAGGGTTGTGGAGGGTTGTGGTGCATAGGGTTGTGGCTGGGATGTTAAATGTGTCACAAGGATCTCGAAACTGTTGCTCGTCCTCTGATGAGCCTCAGCAATTTTGTCGAGCCGTTCAGTATTGCACCTCTCTGCCTCCTTCATAATGTCCACGATTTTCATTTTAATATCCAGGTCTGCTTGCTGCATATCTACTCGAAGTTTCCTCTTCAGCCTGTCCCCTTTATGGGTGTTCCTTGAAAAGAGGGAGCAGAGGGAAAATATTCATCAATTCATTGTATAGCACCTTTATGATATGAAATGCAACAAAAAAGCAAAGACATAAAACAACATTCAAATAATAGCAGTAATGCAATACAGTGAGGACATGAATAACAAGAAGAATTTTAAAAGCTCAACTAAAAGCAAGAGTGTAGAAGTATACATGTCTTGAGCTGTGCTTTAAAAGAAGACATATATACACAGACCAAGCCTAAATTTAAAAAGTGCTAAATATAAATGGTATGGAATGGAAATGTAACCTTGACTCACAACTGTATTAATATAGGTTGGACTTTATACAGTACGTATACCGACAGATGACTGAGGAGCAATATTGTGTGTGTGTGTGTGTGTGCGCGTGTGACTTTGTAAGTTACAGTTATTACACTATGCTAAATGACATATAAATGAACATACCTGGAGCATGGCTCTCCGCCTCCCGAAGTTCGTCGCCTGGCTGGAGCCCGGATCGTCAGACGTTGTACTGGCGGCGGCTGGGGAGTCTGGATGGTCTACATATACAGTACTATCTCCGTTCAGTTCAGCTGATTCCACGGCTGCCTCTATAGTTGTAGTAGCTGGCGACCCTCCCCATATCTCATTGCACAGCTCGAAGTAAAGATGGACCACACGTCCATGTCCACTCTTCTTTTGACTGTCTACAGCCTGTCTGTATTTTCCTCGGGGGGCTTTGAGCTTTGCGGCTATCTGGTTTTTAGAAATTGTATCTTTGTCGTGTGGGTAGGCTTTTTTGGTTACTGTTCGAGGTTCACTCGTCGGGTACTGCTGTAGAAATTCCTCCGCGATATCAGCCCATTTTGACTGGACAGATTCCCAATCTACATTATCCTGAGCTTTGGAGGCTTTATAGTCCAATGTAATGTGAAGTAACATCTCTACCTCTTCGCCCGTCCATGTCTGGAGCGTTTCTTTCGCCATAGCCAGTTGGTTTATTATAACCCTATTCTAACCCGTTTTTATTTATTTATTATTTATTTATGTAGTTATTTGCTACCGCTCCGGTTCGGTCTCTCTATCTTTGTATTACTATTAGTGTTGCCACATTGTGTGAGAGAAACAAGCAATCAGGTCCATGAAAACAAGCCCAAAAGAAGCCTGACTAGCGTCTGCTAGTTTCAAAACAATCACGGAAAAAAATAAATGTGACAAGAATGTGGAATATTGTTTGAAACATTTTAACAACAACACAAATCTTGTTGTTCCTTCTGGCACAAAACATTTTTTAAATGTAGGGTAGGGTCCTTTAGTTGGACAAATACATGAATGTGGAGGTCCTTGACATGGAGATGTGTGAGAATCACTGCTTTAAACAACATTAGGAAAGAAGCCCAAATAAACAACTACACTTTAGAAACAAGCCCCAAAAAACGCAACCCGCAACTACCAATATTTATAAGCAACTTTACAGTTGCAGTTGCAGTTGAATTCCTGTTCTGTTCTTTGGCTATATAGAAGTGTCTATTTGTATGTCTCTAAATGTTTGATGAATTGAACAAGGTGGACCTTCTTGTAAACATGTGTAATGCTTTATTGGGTCGTCCACTCATAGTTAACAGTCTTTGTATTGAGTTGTGCTTGAAATGTACTGTAATTCTGCAATCTGTTAATACATATTTCAATCAATCAATCAAAACAGAAAAACAAGCCCAAAGTCGCTTATAATAAGCAGACATGGCAACACTGATTACCAGAGACGATTTAATAATCGTCATGGGAGGGGTTACTAAGGTTACTAAGGGTTATTTACGCGACGTTTGTTTACTTCCTGTGTAGTAGAACGGAAGTAGTTCTACGCATGCGTGACTTATGTCTATGGTTTATATAAGCGCCGCATCACACGGACCCCACACGGACACGCGCCACCTAGCGACCTGGCATATATATGCATGCACTTTGTAGCGTTTTCATAAAGTGTGCGTTCTCGTGTAAATGGTCAATAAAAAATGAGAACGGGACTTTGCCGTTTTATCTGGAGATGGTCGCCGTGTAAAAGAGGCCTAAGAAGCAAAGATTTGAGTTAAAAAGAACTTTCGCTGTGATATATTCAAAGATTTGTGGCACATTTTCAGGATTTTTCAAAAAATAGCAGATCGCAGTTCGCATTTACTATGACATCAGGGATTATCCATCCCTGAGGATGGCACGCAATGTCACGAGGACCTGGGCACCATATGTGGGCTGATGACACGTGATGTCACAATGACCTGGGCACCAACTTTGACCGTGGAGAGGACCACTATATTCAGTGTCGTCGCTACCTATACGCGCAATACGCACTGCGAGTAGGGCAACACGCCGAGGGGGGGAAACAAAAAGTGGCGAACCGACCCTCAAAATAACAATTTTCACCGCGGCTCCGCCGCGTAATAACGAGCGGCCGTGTGTGCGTCATCGCAAACAGTGAAAATAGCCGATCTGCATGAGGAATTGCAGCACTCTCGTGCAGCACAATTATCCTATGAGTAGGGCAACCAAATGGTCAGCTACGTCCATGACTATATTTCCACACTCACTCCAAAGGGCCACATTGCATATTTCTGTCATAGCAAAAATAGACGATCTACAAGCTCAAAACGCGTCGACGTGTTTTGAGCTTGTAGATCGGCTATTTTTGCTAGATTTGAATTCAAATCCTGAATTCGTAATTTTTGAATTAGGAATACTGAATACTGAAGTAACCTTTATATTTAATTTCAAATTAATTTAGTTATGTTAACTTTATGAACTAAACACAAATACAGTTGACACAAGAAAAAAGAAAATAACATTGTAATAATAATAATAGTCATTAAGCTATATATAGACTGTATATAAGTAATTAATGCAGGTCATGTTTGCATGTTTGGAATTGCAACAGCTGAAATATATCAGTATTATCACATATTAACTAGTGTGGGCCGCATTTAGTGAAGGTGGGGGCCGCATTTGCCCCCCGGGCCGCCAGTTGCCCATGTATGATATAGGCCTATGGGGGCTTGCCTGGGGTGACCAACCAACCAACCAACACCCACTGACGGGAAATGCTAGATTCCATAGCTAACCGCTCAACAAGCGCGGTACTGAGTCAAATGTGGCACAAGTCTTTGAATATATTTTCTTTCAGAGCGAACGGTTTTAACTAGGGATGTCAGATATTGACTTTTTTTTTACCGATATCCCGATATTGTCCAACTCCTAATTTCCGATACCGATATCAACCGATACCGATATATGCAGGCTTTTTCCAGTGGTGGAAAAAGCACTCAAGATATTTACTTAAGTAAAAGTATAAATACTGCAATATAGAAATACTCCGTTACAAGTAAATTCAACATGTCCTCGAGTAAAAGTACAAAAGTATTGGTATCGAAATGTACTCATTATGCAGAATGTCTCATTTAAATTTTCAAATGTATACAAATTAGTGATGGGAGATTAATCGGCAAACACATCGGTATCGGACGATTTTAGTTGTTTTTAGATTAATCGCAAGCCCAAAGTAACAGCTTGAACAGATCTACAAGCTGGTCACAATATTAAATATAAAGGTGTTAAAGTTAAATCTGACTTGCCTAAGCCTGCAGTGCAGACACCCTGTTGCATGTATTTTTCAGAATGGACAAAAGTATTATAATTTTTCAATACAGAATGAGATCATATCGACATCGGTAATATCGGTTATCGGCCATAACAGCAATTAATTATATCGGATATCGATATCACCCAAAATGTCTCATCGGAACATCCCTAATACAAATTAGGGACACAAATCGGTAGCATAATCGGAATCGGCCATAACAATGCCATATCGGTATCGGAACGGTCTCAAAATAATACAGATTATTTAAAAGGTTTTCACCAGCAAAAATTAAAATTAAAATTAAAAGATGAAAGAATTCATCAATGAGTTCAATATAAATCAAACGTTTCTAGTACCTCTAGTCTAGAACAATTAATTTGTGTACTCGTCTCATTCAGTAGTCATTTATTGATTGATTGAATACTTTATTAACAGACAGGCTTTGAGCCAAGACCCTAGTTACCCCCGAAAATGCTTTGGCAACGTCTCGGGACCCCCGCCCCGCCCCCTCCCGACCCCCAATATGAATTGACTGCTAACCTTAATAATAGAGACAATACACCATAAATAAATACTGAAACCAGATATAATCATTATGGAAGGTGTATGCATGTACTATGTGTACTATATGTAAACTCTTCATTTCCATTTACAGCCATAAAAAGTTGCATAAAAAAAGGAAAAAACATATTTTTTAATTTTTTATATATATTATTTGGGGACCCCCCAAAATAATTTGGCGACCCCCCGAGGGGTCGCGACCCACAGGTTGAGAACCCCTGCCCTAGTATAGGGCCCAGGCTTGCCTCCATTGCAGCCCTATCTGTATAATATCAGAATATCAGTCAGAATCGGTATCGGCAGATGTAACCCTGCAAATAATCGGAGATCGAATTATGAATCACCATTTATCAGTTTTAGGCCTACGTTTAGAATGGCCCTTGCATCCAGGCAGGCGTGGTTTCAGGATCCTCCTTCTTGCCTGAAATACAAAGGCAATAGCAGCCTGCACATAGCGGCAAGAGACCCAGTATGACGTCAAACGCAACGGTGTTCCCGAAAGCCCACAGGTAGACCGTCTTGTGACAATATTGATCCGACGTAGAATTAGTGTAGTTGGGCTCATAGACGGAGTAGATCCACATGTGACCTAGGACAAAAAAACAACAGCATTGTAACACATAAAGCGTTACATTGGTTAAGACATTGATTTTTTTGTTTTGTTTTGTGCGTAACATACTGTTAAAGGGAAACACGCTTTTTGCAAAAAACATATATGTTAATGACATTTAGAAGATTTAAAACACAAAGATTTAGGCTTTATGTGGTTTGAGATATTTTAGATTTTAGCAGTGAGCCCATGAGTGTCTCTGATGTCATGGACACTGGGCTCACTTACTTCCTGGACTACATGTTGTCTCAGTAAAGGCTCATTCATAGTCTGGATTTTCAGTGGTGAGGTGACCACCGAACTACAACATGACGTCGTCTTCTCTCCCCCTTCTCTCCCTGGCTGATGTGGGCTGATGTCACGTGATGTCACAATGACCTGGGCACATAGGCCAGTGGTGGGCAACTTTGATCGTGGAGAGGACCACTATATTCAGTGCTGTCGCTACCTATACGCACAATACGCACAGCGAGTAGGGCAACACGCCGAGGGGGGCAACAAAATGTGCCAAAAAGTGCCAAACCGACCCTCAAACTAACAATTTTCATGTCTTCCTGTCTTCTTCCTGACATCAGCCCTTCTCTCTGTTTTTACCTCACCACCGAAAATCCAGACTATGAATGAGCCTTTAGACAGCCCTCCCCCTATCCACAAGGATGGAGCAGTGCACCAAAGCATTATGGGAATTGTAGTCCAGGAAGGAAGTGAGCCCAGTGTCCATGACAAGACACTGGGCTCACTGCTAAAATCTAAAATATCTAAAACCACATATTACACACATAAAGAGCCCCAGGAAAGTGTTCTAAATCTTCTAAACGTCATTAACATATATATATTTTTTGCAAAAAGGGTGAAGTGTCCCTTTAACAGAACGTCTCCGCTCCAGCTCTTAATTAAACAGAATATTCCTTCCCGGGTCGGGATACCAATTTTATCCAATCATATCAATATGACTAGATTATTCATTAGAACCAACATAAGAACATATTTGATTAACGAGCTGAAGAGACAGGAAGAAATGAACAAACACTGTATAGCAAGGATTAATATCAGAATATAGAGCAGTGTTGTTTTTGGCAGCACATTTCTATTTTAGTTTTAGTCATAGTCTCTTGAATAGTTTTCATTTAGTTTTAGTCACATTTTAGTCACCTGGAATGTCTTAGCGTTATAGTCTAGTTTTAGTCGACTAAATATCATACGATTTTAGTCGACTAAATCTACCGTTGATTTAGTCGACTAAAATGTATTTTGGTGGGTTATACTTTACAAATAGCAGATCTACAAGCTCACAGCGCAACGCGATTACATTCAGCAGAGTGCATATCTCCGCCAACACTAGCCTACAGTACTATACCCAACTGTCAATATCATGTCAGACTCATTTCCACCTTAAATAGGAGATGTTACATAAAAGCAACGTAACTAAAACCCATCTGGGGTGTTGCCCGCGTAGATGTAAAAAATGGTTTAGAGAGAGAGAGAGAGAGAGAGAGAGAGAGATTATGGAGAAACCATGCCTTTCAAACTCACCAGTGATGAACCAGCATACGAGGAACATAGCATCCACTCCAATCAAAATGTAGAACCCCAGTGCAGAATAGCAGTTGCGTCTTGCGATAAACACCAGCACCAGCATCAGCAACAGGCAGAAACCCAGCACCAGCAGGTAGATAGGGATGGATGGCTCGATGGGACACTGATACAGGTACGATGCACCTGTGGGCAGTGTTGGGAAAGTTCATTTATTTTATGAACTAGTTCAGTTCACAGTTCAGAAATTTAAAAAGGAACTAAAGTTCAAAATGTTTAGTTCATTTTTTTTTATTATTGCCTGTTATACACCTGGCCTAGGGGAGCCAAGTATACAACAAAAAACAGGGTTGACGCAGTACTCAAATGAAATATAAATTTATTTAAGTAATCAAAATAAGGAATTAAATCAAACCAAATCAAACCAAAATCAAGAGCAAACAGATGAGGTGTGGAAATCAGTAATCAGTAGTGTAGTGCGTGTATGAATGAGTGAGATGTATGTGTGTGCATGTTGTATGTATTAACCCAAATGCTGAAGAAGGTGCATGGTGGGAGAGGAACAAAGGAGAACTGAGAACAGCAGAACTGAGGAAGGAACTGGGGAGACAGGCTTTTATACAGGGCGTCGGCACCGGGCCCAGGTGCCGCCGCTTGACTGATTGTCATCATCATAGCTCTGCTCCCCAATCCACTGCAAGATAATGGAGAGTAAGCAAAGCAAAGAAACCACACTAACCAAAGTGAACTATAAATATAATATATAAAGCTACACAAGACCACCTAATATAATTAACATACTATATACCATAATACCATACACCCTAACATCTATTATACATTTGAAAAGGTGTGCCCAAAAGCTGTGCCCAAACCACGAAAAGAAAGTCACCAGCTACTACGTCACTGACACGCTGCAACACGCTGCAACACACACTGCAACAACACACTAACACGTCACACACTTACCCTCCGCGTCGTTCGTCGCCTATCTCCTCATGTCGCGCCGCACGGCCACACTCAACACCAACCGCGTAAAAATTGTCATCGCACTGCCACTAAAGCCGGCTCCCGTCCACACTCGCAAACAATATCAATATCAATAATAAACACAAACACGCCACAAGCACCGACACCCCCGCCTAATTTGTTGCCACGTCTATGAAAACAAGCACAGAAAAAATGCCATTCAACACGCTACTTACACACACTACCGAGGCGCATATATGGATAACAACAACAACACTACACGCGCGCTGCAACACAAAACAGCTGCATACAACGCGTGTCACTGTGCACTTCTGTATCTGTGGACTTCTGTATCGCAACGCGGGGCAACGCAACTCTGGGATGAGCGGGCCGAAGGCCCGCGAAATTCTAGTATAGTACAATACAGGGGGCCGTAACATTGCCACCGCAGACTTTGACTAAAAAAACCCTTGGGGATTAATAAAGTGACAACTTTTACAATATCTCCATTACCATTACCCAAATGAATTCCTTATTATATATTTTTTTTTTACATTTTGGGAAAAAAATAGCTCTTTGCAATGTGAAATGCCACCGAATTCTTAATCCTTTTCCTTGTCTTTATTATCTGCCAACTTGTGAAAGCTGCATGCTTTTATTGTGAAGGGTCTCAGTTACAGCCTGCAAGCTCACAGCCTCACAGCCACAGCCTACAAGCTCACAAGAGCTTGTAGATCAGCTATTTTCAGCATGGAACACGTATACGACGAAGAATAAATCAGGCATCACTGCGCCTCTGTGGAGGGAGGGAGATATATTTTGTTGGCCGGACGAGGTGATCATGTATGGACAGTTGGACACATACGACATACCTCATCGACGCAAAAATAACAAGCAATTGGAATCTATTTTTCTTGGCACATTATAGACAAGTTCACTTTACCTCCTCAGTGTTTGGGTCGGGACATGTAGGACTGTATGTGTCTGCTGTCTGTGTGCATATGCGCGCTGCGCGCTCCAGTGAAATTGTGCGGCTTGAGAAATATTAGTTAATTTGTGTTGGATAAGGGCTTATTGGTGGGTTTTCCGCTAGATATTAAGGACTGGTTAGGGTGTGTTTTAGCGGGGGTTTCGCCTGGAAGGCTCACTCACTTTTGAACGAAGTTGAACGTGAGAAAGTGACGTTCACACACGCAGAAATACAGTACGTTCAGTTCACGTCCAGCCGAAATAGGAACGCGTTCGTGAACTATCGTTCTTTGAACGCATTTAGGTACAACACTGCCTGTGGGAGGCATAGCATTTGTTCCTTAAATGGAGTTGGAACAACAGATGTTCAGGAGGCGGAGGAACACACCTTGACCATACCCTTCACGCCATTCTCCGCCGGCTCCGGGCGTTCGCCCTCCATCGTCCCCGACACGTCCAGCACCTCCAGCCCAGACGACACTGACCGCCTAGCCGCCGCCGCCGCCCGGGTTCGAAGCGTTTCCACCAGCGCTTCCCAGACCGGCGCCGCCCCGCCATCCAACGCATCCCACCACTCCGACTCCGGCCGCTCCACCACCTCCAGCAGTTCCTCTCACCGTCTTCCAGCCATCCCGCCCGTCCTGAACGCTTCATCAGGTCGGTCTCGTACCCACTCTCAGAGCAGCAGCACCAGCACCTCGCGCTCCCACCACCACCGCTCTTTCACAAGGAAGGAACGCCACCAATCACCCACCCTCCTCCCACCCAGTGCTCCAGGCGCAAGCACCACGCTCTTCGCAGCTCCGCCGCCTCACGCCTCCGCAGCCTCACGCCTCCGCAGCAACCCCAGCCAGCCACAACCCGCCATCGCAGACTGGACCGTAGCGGGTCTCCACAAGCAGCTTTGCGCTCTCAACGTTCCATTTGCTCGCTCCACCAACAAGGCGGGCCTCTTCCAGCTGCTCTGCAACACCACAGCGATGACAACAACACCAGGGCCTTCCTCGAGCCAGGTGCCTGCCGATGACGTCACGAGGCGCGCTCCTCGTGCTACCGCCGCGGCAACTACCGATGACGTCACTCTCCGTTCCAGCCCCCCCCCCCCTCCCCCCCACCTCTACCTCCTCCTTCCCCTCCACTTCTGCCACACTTCCCCCCAGCACTATTCCCCCAAACAGCACAATTCTTCCAAACAACACAATCCCTCCAATCAGTGCAACCCCTCCAAACCCCCCCACCCTCACGTCCCTCCTGTCGCTCTTGTCCTCCCTCGTCCCGCAGGCCACACCCCCCTCCCCCGTCCCTCCACCCCACTCAAATTTCCCCCGTCCCTCCATCCCTCGCCGCCCTCGTGGCCACACTGACGACCGGCACCCCCCAGGCTCCGCCCGCCTTCCCCTCCCCCCCGCCAGTCCGCTGGCACTCCCCACCCCCACATGCTCCTCCATCCTAACCGTCGCAGAGTTCTGCCTGGCGTTCTCCATCTACCGCAACGCCATATGCTCCGCCTACCCCGCTCGGCGCCAGGAGCTGGACTGTCTGGAGGCCACCAGCCGAGGCCTCCAGGACCACACCGTCTGCCTGCTCGGCAGATGGTCCTCCCTGACCTGACCTACATCCGCTCCTCCCTCCACGACATCAAACAGGCCCACAACTCCCTAGCCTAGTGGTCGCCCCCGTCTTCCTTTTGGGGATCAAGTCCTCGCGTGTGCTGCGGGCCGACCGCCACACGACTCCCTCCCCAAAGACTCCAGGGTCGGCGACCCCCCGGAAGCGACACCCCGCTCCCTCGACTCTCCTCCTCCTCATTAATTAATTAATTAATTAATTCATTCATTCATTCATTCATTCATTCATTCATTCATTCATTCATTCAATAAAATCTTTAAACCTTCCACAATGGTGTGTTCATTCCAACTAGTGAAATGGAGTTGGAACAACAGATGTTCAGGAGGCGGAGGAACACACCTTGACCATACCCTTCATGCCATTTTTCGTATCCCTCCTCCATCCCCATCACCACCACAGGCCCAGCAGCATCCCCACTGCTCCATCTCCTCCTCCCTTCCTCGCAGTTCCTACTACAGTGGGGAGACACGCAACAGACCAACAGCACGCACACCAAGGCCTGCCCCCGCTTGAACATGATTGGACGAAGGCCCCTCTCTATCCTGATTGGGCCACCTAGCCAAAAACGAAACCTAAGGTTTTTTTTACCCCAGGGGTTAACTGGGGACAGGGAGGAACCCCTTGTATGGTCAGCACACTCTATAGTAGGGAGGATTATCACAACAAAACAAAAAAAGAAGTGATATGTGAGTTAAGTGAAATCACTGAATATACCTGCTAGTGTTTCTGTGTGATTCTCAAACTTTTTTTGTATAAAAAATATTACTTTACAGCACCACACGTGTCATGTCATATCACAGTACGCAGATGAGTCAATCCTTCTCATACGGTATGTCATGAGGAAAACTAAGAATGACAAAAGTAGATCATCCGTTTCCATTAACGCAGAAAGAAAATAACGTACGGCGGCTGGGGTGAGGATCAGCATCTCCAAATCTGAGGCCATGGCTCTCAGCAGGAAACCAATGGATTGTGCACTGTGCAGTCCAAGTATTGAATGACACATTGCCCCTGGTGAAGGAGTTTAAGTATTGTATCTCTGGGTCTTGTTCACGAGTGAGGGGAGGACGGAGAAGGAGATCAGCCAGTGAATCGGAGCGGCAGGGGCGGTATTGTAGTCGCTGTACCGCGACGAACAGAGAGCTGAGCCAGAAGGCAAAGCTCTCTGTCTACCGAGCAATCTTCGTTCTTACTCTCACCTATGGTCATGAAGTGTGGGTCATGACCGAAAGAATAAGGTCACGAATACAAGCGGCCGAAATGAAATGCGACGGGTGGCTGGCATCTCCATTAGATAGGGTGAGAAGTTCAGTCACACGATAGAGAGAGGCATCTGGTTAAGATGCCTCTCAGGCGTTTCCCTAGGGAGGTCCTCGAGGCACGTCCCACTGGGAGAGATCACATCTACTCACTGGCCTTGGAACGCCTCGGGATCCCCAGGAGGAAGTTACTACTGGAGAGGGAAGTCTGGAGCCCTCTGGTGGAGCTGTTGCCCCCGCGACCCGACTACGGATAATCAGTTGAAGATGGATGGATGGATAACCACTTGAACCACAGCATCCCTATTCTGGGGGATCGTTTGCCAAAAAATAGCCATAGACATCTCATAGACCATGTGCTACTTTTGGCGAGGAGTTGGTGTATACATATATACAAAGAAAGAACACTCCAAGTACAGTGCAATTCAGGTCCCTTTTACTCCTACTTAAGTACAGAGGGTCTAAGTGGTTGAACTGAAGTGATCAATGAATTCCAAATAATATCAAAGTACCTCTGGTCTGGACGCTACATACTAATTCCTACACAGGTTGTGCTTATAACCACACCCCGGACAAGTTAAGTTTACTGAGGTTAAGGTTTTTATTTTATTTTATTTTATTTTTTATTTTTTTTATATACATTATACTAACAATATATTGTAGACCTTAGGGATAGGTTTAGGTATAGTTTTACTGAGGGTTATTGTAGACCTTAGGGATAGGTTTAGGTATAGTTTTACTGAGGGTTAGGGTTAGGATTATGCTGTCAGCAACCATACTGTGCGTTGACTGCACAGTATGGTACACGGGTACAGTATGTCGCGGTCTGGACACAGCAACTTTGCAAAATGCTGTGCTACACTACATATACCGGTAATAACTGCCACATCAGATATTTGATTCCTGTTGACCTCAATAACAATTCTACTTCATGTTATTTCAACCCACCCACATCAACACCTACCTTTATTTGAAAAGATATGTTTTAACCACTGATATAGCCTACAGTATATGATGTACAGTATATTGTCTGTATTATGTCAAAAACAGTTACATTTCAGTAGCAGCTAGTGACACTGTAGTATGGTCTGTATTTTGATCAAGTAAGTAGTAAGTAGGGCATATATTTACCAAAAAAAAGTTGAGAATGTGAAACGATATAGCCTAATAATGTAAAAAAAGGTGTATACATATTTATTTTTTAATTTTATTTTTTAAAGTTAAATAACAAAAGGGTAAACGTAATAAGCTCAGGCTTCAGTCTACACCTGTTTTCCCAGACTATGAAATGTGATGATTTAAGAATGTTTTTGGATGGAAAGAAATTAAAAAACTAATAAACTAAACTAAACTAATAATGATATAGGAGTAAGACATTAAGGTGGTTGTGTGCGTGCGTGTCTTAAATAGCTCAAATTGTTCTATATTCCGAATAATTGCTATCATATTTGGTCATTTGCAAGGGTCTCCCCACCATTCCAGCTCTTTAGTAAACGAAAATTGAAGTTTTCAGATCGGAATAACAATAAAGCGAACCTATTAGCATACAGGATAAACAAGTGCAATTGAACAATGGAACACTTTGTATACAAACTGTGTTCTCTTTCCTGACTGGATGAAACTGGCAACCCACCTGAAATATTTCTGTTTATAAAAGAGCTGGAGAGATCAACCCCTTTTACTGAGAGAAAAACAAAAGTATGAGTTTAGGTTTTCTCATGATAATATTATGGTAATGACTGGAAATTAGACGTTTTGAAAAGACAAATGGAACCAAATGGACCCTTATGGCTCTGTAACTCTGAGAGTGTACAAATGGAACCAAATGGACTCGTATGGCTCTGTAACTCTGAGCGTGTACAAATGGAACCAAATGGACACGTTAGGGTCCATTTGATTTTTTTTTTTTAATCCATTGATTTTACAATATAAATTGGGGGTTCCCAGAGATAGAAATGTCATTAAATGGGGGTCCGTAGCCTAATGCAGGTCAAACTGGGGGTCATTTAAATTAAACATGTTGAGAATAAGAATCACTGCGGTCGGTCCCTGCTGTATCTTTTCAAATGGGGGTCCGCGGGTTAATAAATGTCTATTTGGGGGTCCTTGACATGAAAAAGTTTGGGAACCACTGAATGAGAATACATCGTCAACTACTCACCTTTTACAATGTGGGCGAAGCTGTAAGCTGCACTGCCCGCTGCCACTGCCGATTCCATGATAACAACACAAGGTTCTGCCATTTTAATTCAGATGACTGAAACCTAATGAATACAAATAAATAAACACATTAATCTATGTAGCTCCTTTCTAAAACATGATTTTCAAAGTGTTTTACAAACTAAAATAACATGTTTATAACAGCAATGTATTCATTATACAGTATAACCTGGCTATGGCACAAATACAAAAAGAAAAAAAAACACATTACATTACAGATTTGGATCACATCAATAAACCAGTTCTATATTAAAAAATAAATTAAAAAATTAAAAAGTACATTTTGAAGCTTTGAAGTTCTTTTGTACTTTCACTCAAGTAAACGTTGAATTCCAGACACAGACGCTGGTGTAAAAAAAAACAAAATTGTGTCCTGTTTGCACTGAGTATACAGTTTTATAGGAGCTGGTTGATTGTAGAAGTGTTCACAGGTGGGCTGATGAGGGAGTTGAAGACAGGTGTGAAAATGGGACTGCAGTGTGGTGGAAATGAATGTGGGAGTGGCCATGGTGGAGTCACAGACTGCGGGAGAGACAGACTGTGACAGTACCCCTCTCTCAAGGGACGGATTCCAGATGTCCCACAACCTCAACGAGGAACGAGCAGGGTGGGTGGAGGGGGTCTGGAGGAGGGACACCGGGGCTGGGCAGGTGATCTCAGGTGCGTGGCCTGAATGATGGACCAGGGCTGAGCGGGTGTTGTCTGGAGGCCGGCCGGGAGGCCGGGACGTGGCAGAACAGGCGACCTCTGGAGGACGGCCGGGACGATGGCCAGAGGCAGAGCTGGCAACTTCAGGGGGACGGCCTGGAGGTCGAGACGAGGGCGGCAAGATGTCATCTGGAGGGCGGCCTGGAGGCCGAGACGAGGCAGCACTGGTTTCGTCAGGGGGACGACCGGGAGGCCGAGACAAGGCGGCGGCGTCGTCTGGGGGACGACCGGGAGGCCGAGACGAGGCGGGGGATTTAGGAAGCGACGCCAGGAATGCTGCAGAATCTGGAGATGCTGCAGGCTCTGGAGGAGACGCCGGAGGTGCTGCAGACTCCTGAGGAAACGCCGGAGGTGCTGCAGGCTCGAGAGGCGACATCGGAGATGCTGCAGGCTCTGGAGGCGGGGCTTCAGGAACCAGGGCTGCAGCGGGAGCAGGAGCCAGGCTGCAGCAGGAGCAGGAACTGGGCTGCAGGAGCCGGGACTGGAGCAGGAGCTGGAGGAGCTGGGGCTGCAGCAGGAGTTGCAGGAGCCGGGCTGAAGCGGGCGGAGCTGGAGCTGCAGGTGCCGCAGGAGGGACTTCAGGCGGAGGAGATGAAGCCACAGGCGGAGGAGACGAAGCTGCATGCGGGACTGCAGGCGGAGGAGACGAAGCTGCAGGCGGGGCTGCAGGCAGAGGAGACGAAGCTGCAGGCGGAAGAGACGAAGCTGCAAGCGGGGCTGCAGGCAGAGGAGCCGGGGCTGCAGGCGCTAGGGCTGCAGGAGCCAGGCCTGCAGGAGCTGGGCCTGCAGCGGGCTGAGTGATGGCAGACCGAAGGCCAGGCTTGGAAGCAGGCCGAGACAGGGACTGCATCACTGGAGACCTGGGAGCATAAAGACGCCTTAATAGACGACGTCACACTGATAAGAAACAGCATGCACGACCAGCTCAGTGGCCTCGACCAGCTCAGTGGCCTTGTGGTTAGAGTGTCCGCCCTGAAACTGGGAGGTCGGGGGTTTGATCCCCGGCCGGGTCATACCAAAGACTGTAAAAATGGGACCCAATGCCTCCCTGCTTGACACTCAGCATCAAAGGGTTGGATTGGGGGTCAAATCTACTAATCAAATGATTCCCGAGTGCGGCGCACGCTGCGGATCACCGCTCCAAGAGATGGGTCAAATACGGAGAACAAATTTCACTGCGGTAACGTGTGTGACAAAAATCGTATGACTTTGACTTTGACTAAAGGCAGCAGAAGAACACTAGCCTGGCTAATAAGCCAGACTCAAATCACACTGTCGTGTGGTATTTGAGTCTGGAGATGCTGTGTATGGATCTTGTTTCCCGGGGGGTGGGTTCAAACATTTCTCGTTGACGCAATTGGTTAGAGGTACTGTCAGTCAAAGGTCTCAAGCATTGAATGTCACTGTACCAAAGCCCACCCATATTGCATACCGTGTCCCGATTGGCCACACCAGTTCTCTGGGGTAGGAAATGGGCGTACAATTGAGCCTCTCCAGACAGGCAATTTTTTTTTGTGCCAACGGCTGATTCGGTCTGGCTTATTAGCCAGGCTAGAAGAACACCACCTCTCATAAGATGCAATGGAAAAGTTCTAACTGCACTCACGTGTAAAAAATGCCCCATCAAACGTTCAGATGCTGTTTTTCTCCCAGTGTGGAGGAAGAATGATTAGGATTTGTATTGTGGTCTCTCGCCCTTGAAATATATAATCCTTGGTTTCTGTTGTGTTTGAACAATAATAGCAATTCAAAACAGTTATCCTCAAAACCACACCTCCAAGCACTGTCATAAGAACGGGAGGTGGGCTCATGATCACGGCAGCAGAGCCTATTTGTGCACGGCTGCACGCGCACCTGCAGCCCATCAAGTATAATTTATGCTTCGTCCCGCGATGGTGTCGCGCACGCAGACCTCTATGCTCACAACAGTCACATCTGCGATGCGATGTGAGCTTGTATATCAACTGTTCTCTGTGCGCAATACTGTTGGGCTTTGAAGTATAAATGTCTCCTAGGGTGCATCTCACTAGCCAACTCACAAGAGGAGGTTGAATGGACTGAAACCAGCGCTCCCCAAAACAACAGGTTTGGAGATCTGTTGGTAATTGATTACATGAAACTGTCACCCGTGCGCCCAGTCCCAATGTTTGTTGTTCTATACTTGGTCTATACAGGTGGTCGCTGGGTTGGAGCTGAACTGGAAATGGCCGGCCGGGTGGGCTTGGTGGCTAGGCGACCCAGGGAGACATTTCCCTGTTTGTTGGCACTACAGGGGCCTCCCAGAGCCAGGCGGGTGCCCAAATAAGGATCTGGGGCGTGAAGTGGTTCTTTGACTTGAACAGTGTCGGGATAAACAGGAATCTTCACACGGCTGCGAAAATAAATAAACAAGTCCACATCCACATACTCAGCAGTATTCTGCTCAACAGGGCTGGTGGGTTGCAGACTCATCACTCCAAGCCGTATGGTGAAGAGCTGGCTGGGAAGAAGGAAGCAAGCTGGTCTCAAAATCATTAAGCCTCCCACTGACAACATTCAAGTGAGGAACAAAATGCCTAACCCATGGCTTCTCTTTGAACCATTGCTGCTGGGTTGAAATCTGCCTCTGAAGTTCAGCACGCAGGTTAGGTGGTGAGGCAATGAGCTGATCAACCACAATTTCAAAATCCACCACCTTCTTCTTGAAAAGCTGTAACTCTGCTGTGTTCATTTTTATGGACAGTTCATACTGTCATGGATGCAGACAGTGGTTGAACCCAAAATGCAGAGTCACAGGAAAAGCAGCTTTTAAAGTATTTAATAAAGAATAGTCAAATCTTACACAGGAGCAGGATCAGGATGTCGATAAAGACAAAGTAGTCTGAACAGGAGCAGGTAACACAAGACATCCACGACAACAAACGTATGAACTGACAATGACAGTTGTTTGCACTGAGTCCAGTTTTACCAGTGGCCATGGTGGAGTCACAGACTGAGGGAGAGACAGACTGTGACATTATCTAACGTTTGGATAGTTGGTGTCAAGTTGATGTATGTTTGCTCAGTAGTTGCTGATGTGTGCTCAGGAGGTTTGAGTGTTTGCTCAGACCGAAAAAGAATTAGAGGGAACATTGCCTGTGACAGTATTTCTATATTACAGTATTTCTATTTTACTTTAGTAAAATATTTTTTCCGCCACTGATCAGGGCGTGTTCACACAGCTAACAACCGGTTAAAATACAACAATAAAATAATAATAAACATAATATGCTGTGCATGTGCAGTCATGCAGTTATAAAAAATCACACCCGTGTGAACTGAGTGGTGTAAGGTTTTATATAGCATGATCAGCTGTGGTCTGACGTAATGTCTGACGTAATGAAGTTGATTCAGCTGGAGTTTTTGTCCGATGTGAGGTATTATATAAGGTAAGGTATTATATAGCCTGATCAGCTCTGATCTGACGTAATGAAATCACACCCGGATGTGATTTCACAACTGGCTTGTTTTGTGCAGAAAAAATGAGCATGGTTGCTACGGTCATCCAGTTCACCCGGGTGTGATTTAATTACGTCAGAAATTATTTTGAACATAGCAACCATGCTCATTTATTCTGCACAAAAAAGCCAGTTGTAGGAGTGGTTTACACCACTCAAAAAGACAGTTATAAATCTGACAATGACTGATACAGTCAGATGAACGCCTTTCTTCAAAAATCACACCCGTGTGAACTGAGTGGTGCAACTCCCCTCTCCCCTCTTCTCCTGCCTCTCTCTCTCTCTCTCTCTCTCTCTCTGTAATTAGCAGGTAACAGTGCAACACTATCTCTCTCTCTCTCTCTGTTTCTGGCACAACAGCGCCACTTTTGCCCCTACTGGTACTTTAACCATGGGGACAGTCACATAGTCACATTGGTTAGGACAAAGCTGTTCCTTGGAGTGGTTCAGTCACATAGTCACATGGGTTAGGACATAGCTGTTCCTTGGAGTGGTTCAGTCACATAGTCACATGGGTTAGGACATAGCTGTTCCTTGGAGTGGTTCAGTCACATAGTCACATGGGTTAGGACATAGCTGTTCCTTGGAGTGGTTCAGTCACATAGTCACATTGGTTAGGACATAGCTGTTCCTTGGAGTGGTTCAGTCACATAGTCACATTGGTTAGGACATAGCTGTTCCTTGGAGTGGTTCAGTCAAATAGTCACATGGGTTAGGACATAGCTGTTCCTTGGAGTGGTTCAGTCACATAGTCACATGGGTTAGGACATAGCTGTTCCTTGGAGTGGTTCAGTCACATAGTCACATGGGTTAGGACATAGCTGTTCCTTGGAGTGGTTCAGTCACATAGTCACATTGGTTAGGACATAGCTGTTCCTTGGAGTGGTTCAGTCACATAGTCACATGGGTTAGGACATAGCTGTTCCTTGGAGTGGTTCAGTCACATAGTCACATTGGTTAGGACATAGCTGTTCCTTGGAGTGGTTCAGTCACATAGTCACATGGGTTAGGACATAGCTGTTCCTTGGAGTGGTTCAGTCACATAGTCACATGGGTTAGGACATAGCTGTTCCTTGGAGTGGTTCAGTCACATAGTCACATGGGTTAGGACATAGCTGTTCCTTGGAGTGGTTCAGTCACATAGTCACATGGGTTAGGACATAGCTGTTCCTTGGAGTGGTTCAGTCACATAGTCACATGGGTTAGGACATAGCTGTTCCTGGGAGTGGTTCAGTCACATAGTCACATGGGTTAGGACATAGCTGTTCCTGGGAGTGGTTCAGTCACATAGTCACATTGGTTAGGACATAGCTGTTCCTTGGAGTGGTTCAGTCACATAGTCACATTGGTTAGGACATAGCTGTTCCTTGGAGTGGTTCAGTCACATAGTCACATGGGTTAGGACATAGCTGTTCCTTGGAGTGGTTCAGTCACATAGTTGGTTAGGACATAGCTGTTCCTTGGAGTGGTTCAGTCACATAGTCACATGGGTTAGGACATAGCTGTTCCTGGGAGTGGTTCAGTCACATAGTCACATGGGTTAGGACATAGCTGTTCCTTGGAGTGGTTCAGTCACATAGTCACATTGGTTAGGACATAGCTGTTCCTTGGAGTGGTTCAGTCACATAGTCACATGGGTTAGGACATAGCTGTTCCTTGGAGTGGTTCAGTCACATAGTCACATGGGTTAGGACATAGCTGTTCCTTGGAGTGGTTCAGTCACATAGTCACATGGGTTAGGACATAGCTGTTCCTTGGAGTGGTTCAGTCACATAGTCACATGGGTTAGGACATAGCTGTTCCTGGGAGTGGTTCAGTCACATAGTCACATTGGTTAGGACATAGCTGTTCCTTGGAGTGGTTCAGTCACATAGTCACATGGGTTAGGACATAGCTGTTCCTTGGAGTGGTTCAGTCACATAGTCACATGGGTTAGGACATAGCTGTTCCTTGGAGTGGTTCAGTCACATAGTCACATGGGTTAGGACATAGCTGTTCCTGGGAGTGGTTGCACCACTCAAAAACATACAACATAGGCTATAGTGCTTAAACTCCTTTCCTTCATACACATAATGCAAGAAAACACTACGGTATGTTTGGCTATATATAATGTCATATCAACAGCTAGAATGACTACACAGATAGATAGTACTTAGATAGTATTTTAAACAGACTTATAGCTTGTTACGTAGACAGCTCTAGAATTGCACTTTATGTAGTCATAGCACTTTATAGTACACATGTATAATATATTATATAGTATAGTATGTATAGTTTACATAGATACTCCACTGTTACGTTCTTAGTCTAGGCATGATTCATGATAACTACTTTTTATATATGTGATGTATGCCATGCTTTTGTTATTGCTTAATGTAAGTCGCTCTGGATTAAGAGCGTCTGCTAAATGCCTAAATTGTAAATTGTAAATTGTACACAACATTATACACACACAGTGTTATGCAATCACATGTTATGCAGTTAACTACAAATAACTCATACACACACAAAATAACAATAAAAGCATCTCTATAAACACAATTAAAGTATCAAATACATACCAATGATGCTCTAGAAAATGTAAAGTAGTAGGCCTACACTTGGAGGACTTCTGACATGTAGTTGTGCATTCAGCATGTGACATTCTGACTGAGTTCTGTATGTTCATGAGTGACCTAATCTTGGTTGAGCTTTTACTTTTGTTTCCTCTTGAGCAAAGCATGATTGCTTTGCTCAAGAGGAAACGAAAGTAAAAGCTTCACATCTCTTAGACCTTGTAAACATCAGCCACCAGGGTGCGGCCTTAATCCATTCTGGGTGGGAACCCCTTTTGGTGTTTTAAGCATTATGGTATGCTTTAGCTATTGAAGAATAGCAGATCTACAAGTAAGATGCGCGAACGCGGGAAGCGAACGCAGCTCGTAAATTGCAATAACAACAATTAGAAATAAATTACGTACTTTTTTAAGGGTTTTTTTAAGTTCTATTTTTTTAGTTTTTTTTAAGATTTCTTTTAAGATTTTTTTAAGTTAAAGTTTTTTAAAGTTTTTTCTTTTTAAGTTAAAGGAGCATTCAGTGATTGGGTGATTTGGAAAAAACCCCGGTCCGCCCTGGTAACAAGATGTGCACATGCACACGCTCTACAGTGAGGGAAGTACAACAGACCAACAGCACGTGCACTCGATCATGATTGGAGGAAGGCCCCTCTCATCCTGATTGGATGAAGGCTTTGCCACCCAAAGCCCAAACCGAAACTAGGGTTTTTTGACTCCAGGGGCTCACTGGGGACAGGGAGGAACTCCTTATATCAGTGGTAACCAACCTTTTCAAGCCCAAGAGCCCATTTTATTCCCAATTTGTAAGCCATGATCTACCACTAAAATTTGTTAAAAAAAACACTTGTTTTTTGCGATGTGTGCACACATCCAGAGACTATAGTTTAAGAATAAATAACTGATAGTTATATAATTAATGCCTAAATATTAAGACAAATGTATTAGAAATATACATATTATTATTATCTTATTTGTTGAGGCTTTTTTTAATAAAACAAAACGCAAAGGACATGAAATGAATTGCTTATATAGCACAATATTTAGTTTCTCAGTTCGATGAATATTCACATTTACAGATGTTCAAATGACAAATGCATACAAATGCATACAGTACATATACAGTATATATACCAATAAAGCGAAAAGTGGAGATGTCATGTTTAAGATCATTGAAATGAATGGCAACAGGATAATCACGGTCATTTCTTCGAATAGAGCTCTTATGTTCACTCATTCTCTGTTTGAACTGTCTAGTAGTTTTCCCAATATATGCTAAACCACAGGGACTTTTTGATCATGTATACCACATGGGTTGAGACACAAGTATATATACAGAACTGTTGACAAAAACAAAGAAAAAAGAAAAAAAGTTTTCGGTAACATGTGTCACCACATATTCTCCTCACTCTCGTAAGATAAAGGCTATGTTCAAAAAGCACTGGCACATTTTAACCTCTGAGTCTCTGACCCTGAATTATTGTCATTATTTAAGTACCCTCCCTTGTTTTCTTTTAAACGAGGAAAAAATGTAAAAGACCAACTTGTACATTCTGACTTTCAGTCCCCTAAGGTTTCACTTAGACAGACCTTATTGAGTCCTCTGCCACAGGGCAATTATCCATGTGGCCATTGTGCCCAGTGTGGTAATACACACAAGACGTCCTCTTTTAATCACCCCCATACTGGCAAGAAGTTCAAGATTAACAGCATTATAACTTGTGTCTCAACCCATGTGGTATACATGATCAAATGTCCCTGTGGTTTAGCATATTGGCAAAACTACTAGACAGTTAAAACAGAGAATGAGTGAACATAAGAGCTCTATTCGAAGAAATGAAATATCCTGTTGCCATTCATTTCAATGATCTTAAACATGACATCTCCACTTTTCGCTTTATTGGTATAGAACAAGTCAAACTACCAGCCAGAGGTGGTAACCATGATGTCCTTCTCAAACAACGCGAGGCTTACTGGATACACACATTGCAAACCCTCTACCCGAAAGGGTTGAATGATGAGCTATTATTAAATGTTATGCTGTAATCCATAAAATGTATTAATTATATTATTGATTTGAACTTCATGTCCAGTGGGGTACTAAAAGCACCATGTGTCTTCTTTTTTATCCTTTATGTCCACTCTTGTTTGAGTATGGACCTTTTTGACATTTATTTACTTATTTAATTGTATGTTGATTTCCTTATGTATTATGGCATGACTTATATATTATTCCCTGTATTGTTGTAATTGGTGACTTCCAATAATATACTAGGAATGTTCTACAGAAGTACTGCACCTTTAAGTCACATGACTGGGTTCTTCACAGCTGCTATCTGATGAATGATTACTATATACAATTTGATTGGTTGTCTAAACCTACTGTTGTGTATTTAATGAATGTCAGCCTATTCTCAAACTATGCCTGAAGAAGGCCGAAAGGCCGAAACGTTGCTATGACTCTTTAAAATAAAGTTCTTGAACCGGCAAGTGGCGGTGTGCAGGTCTCTCCTCCTTCCTCATGCCACAGACATACAACATTTGTGATCAATACAGATTTTGATGGCATCGTGACTACGAGCTGTGCGGCCTCTCTCCTTTCTCAGTCATAGTTATCTCCTGCGGTCAGCACCTCCCCACTACTGGTGTGCGCTCCTACCTTCCTGTTTGTGTGATCAATAATTTGACCATGAATACATAATAAACTAAATGTGCTGCACATTTTTGAGTGGTATAAACCACTCCTACAACTGGCTTTGTTAGTCTGTCTGTGCTCAAAAAATGAGCATGGTTGCTATGTTCACCCAGTTCACCCGGGTGTGATTTCATTACGTCAGACATGATTTCATTACGTCAGACAGGCTATATAAGACCTTACACCACTCAGTTCACACGGGTGTGATTTTTTAAATTATACTAGAATAATACAGAAAAGTAAATTTACGGCACTTGGCCTATAATGACATGCCCAAACAAAATGGAGATGCCAGGGTTAAAGAAAACCTTACGACCACCAGGTGACTATAAGACGGTCATTAACTGTGGCATGATGACAGTTTATTCCATATTTGAGGTTTCAATAATTGGGTCTCATCAGTACAGTTAGTGCTTCCATCGCATGTTACATAACATGAGAAAAGGGCCATTTAGGTGCAGAGGTGAGTGGGTGCGTGTTATATGGTTATTGTAGAGATTGCTTGCTTTTCAGAGGACAGGGTTGCTTGAGGTCATGAGGAGATCAAGTTCTACCAGTTCTACCTTATCAAACCAAAACTATTTGGTTTGGTACGGTAGCTTCGATAGTTGGTGACATCTTGATGAGACATCCTAGAGACAGTCTTAGACCTTGCATAGCTGTGATGTCATGCATGACAATGGAACAATGGAAACAGAAAGATAAGAGTCAAAACCATCATGTACATATACGTACATGATGAGTGATTAGATAATGATAAAAAGAGCATGCCAGGATTTAAAGGAATGCACTGTCACAACTAGTTCCATGCAAGGGCTACTGTAACTTTGATCATAGGTGAACAAGCTTCTAAGTGGAGATTGTGGAAGTTGTGCATAATAGTCAAACAAACAAACTCCACATGTCTGGGGCCATCACTGCGAGCTATTCTAAATGCACGTTCTGTGTATTGGTAGTGATGGACTGCCTGTCAGTCTGACACCCGCTCACACCGGGATCTACTTGAATGGCTCGTGCGAGCTACTGGTAGCGAGCGAACCCCTGGTTGGTTACCCCTGCCTTATATGGTCAGCACACTTATAGTAGGGAGGATTATCCAAAAAATAAGAAAAGATAAGTGATATTTGAATTAAGTGAAATCACTGAATATACCTTTAAGTTTTTTTTAAGTTGAGTTTTTTTTTAAGTTAAGTTGTGTGTGTGTGTGTGTGTGTGTGTGTGTGTGTGTGTGTGTGTGTGTGTGCGTGCATGTGTGTGTGTTTTTGTGCGTGATACAGCTGCGCCCTCTGGTGGTGGGCGGGTGGTGTTACAGCGTGACACACACACAGACAGACAGACATGATCTGCTGGGTCTCATAGTAAATGCTCACTGCGTTCACAATCACTGCGCTCGCAACAAGCTCGTAGCGCGGCGCTCACTGCGTTCGCAACAAGCTCGTAGCGCGGCGCTCACTGCGTTCGCAACAAGCTCATAGCGCGGCACCGAGTGCCGCGCTACGAGCTTGTAGGTCTGCTATTTTTGGAAAAATCGTGAAAATGTGGTGCACATCTTTGAATATATTCTTTCAGAGCGAATGTTTATAACTCAAAGCTTTGCTTACGAGAGGTTTCTGGGGCCCGTTCCACGAAACTTGGATTAGAGATTAAACCGGGATTTAACAGATATCCTGGTTTAATATATCCTGGATCAGCGATTAACCGGTTTCATGAAAGCTGGTTAATCTTGCCAGATTAATTTAACCAGTTAACCTGGATATGACTCCAATCTTAAACCAATTACTTTTTCCACAGTTAATGGACTCATTTTGATTACACTGCATTCAAATAAAACGAAATAAATGTAATTATATTACTGAAATAGTGTATGACCATGAATCACAATTGTTTCAGAATGACTCATGTGATATGTCATTGTTACTCTTACAACACAGTTCATATTGTTAGATGTTTGATAATAGGCTATATCATTTCTTGAGATTATAAAAAATGGCTGACAAGGTTGCAAGGGTGTTTTCAATTAAGTTAGCGATGAGAGTAAAATAAAAGCCTGTGTAGGCTTGCTTCTTCTATAGCTTCAGGATGGCATGTCCTTTTTCGCTGGACGTTCAAGATGAAGAGGCGCTGATCTTGCGTAGGGCACTGAGAAGGGAAAGGGTGTTTCTTGACAGGTCTGACGCCTTTTCTTTCAATGATGACAGGTTATACG
Organism: Electrona antarctica; assembly: GCF_951216825.1. Lineage (NCBI taxonomy): Eukaryota > Metazoa > Chordata > Actinopteri > Myctophiformes > Myctophidae > Electrona > Electrona antarctica. Next base: position 49,305,053 of record NC_136789.1, on the reverse strand, counting down.
AGCGATACAGATTTTCGGGGGACGGGCTACGTTACATTGGTAAACTGCTCGCCCCCCGAATTTCTCACCGCACTGCAAGAAGCCAAGCCTTGACAGTGCCACAGATGGTTTGCATCGCTATGAGGTTCTTTGCAAGTGGTTCGTTCCTGTACACAGTTGGCGATGCAGAGAATCTCAGCAAAGCCACTGTGTGCAGGACAATCCGCAGTGTGTACCTATTGCCCTTAAAGCATTAGCGCATGTGTTCATCACATTCCCTGGCCATAGAAACCTCAACATCATCAAGGAGGACTTCTACCAAATTGGCGGTAACATGAATTTAATTCCAGATACTATTGTATAATGATGTGTATGTGTAACTTTCGAAATTAACTATTTATTTTATATAATTTTGCAGACTTTCCAAATGTCATTGGGGCTATAGACTGTTCCCACATTAAAATTAAAAAGCCTGCAGGTGACCATGAGGGGGATTTTGTAAATTCGAAAGTGGTACCACAGCATCAATGTTCAAGTAAGAATGACTCATTGTTCATGTTAAATATACATGAATTGCATAGGCTATACATTCAATTAACTTAACACATCTTATTTTACCGTTTCAGATGATATGTGATGCAGACCTTATAATCAGCAATGTTGTGGCACTGTGGCCAGGGTCGGCACATGATGCTCTCTGGGACGCTCTCGAGACTTGAACTAGGTATATAGTATGTCACACAATTAGTTTCCATCGTTTTATCCTGCTATATATGCAGTCCTAATTATTGCATTTTTGTTCTCAGGTGAATCCTCAGGCTACCTCCTAGGAGATAACGGTTATCCTTGTGAACCCTACCTCCTGACCCCATTCCCAGAACCTCAGACCCCTACAGAACGAAGATACAATTATGCTCATGCCAAAACAATTGAAATTACTTTTGGGGTGCTGAAGGCCCGATTCAATTCTCTCACCCACCCCTCAGAGTCACCCCAGACAGGGCATCTGACATTATTGTAGCATGCTCTGTCCTCCACAATATTGCCAGAATAAGGAAAGAGAGGTTTCCCACAGTGGTGGAGGACAGGGACTGGGATGACATCCCACACCATTACCCTGACAACCCTGAGGGGACAGTTGTCAGGGAACAAATTGCAAACGGATATTTTCCATGATTTTTTTCCCCCCTCTCCTTCATGCCTATGTTTTCTTTTTCCTTTTTGTTATTTGATTTATTTGATTGTTAAAAACCTTTCAGTAGGCCTAAAGCATAATTTCTGTTACCCTTTGTCTCTTATTTGGCATTGAAGCATGCACCAATAAAAAATGTAAAACTATAATTGATCCCAGACAATTTCAGTGGACAAATAACTATATGTAGCCTACTGTACATTACTGAGAGAGATGACATGCATTTATTCATTTTATTTTATTTAGTTGGCGCTGTTGGAGGAGAGAGGGGAAAATATGATTAATACATTGTGTTACAGTCATGCTTACAGTGTGCATTGAAATGATGACCATACTTCTCCATTGCCTCTATTTCGAGGTCCAACTTCCTCATTTTCCTCCTGCGATATGCAATGTTGGCCTCACCCAATTCAATTTGAGTTCTGAGGTGTTTGGAATACAAATTCCTCACAGTCTCTGAAGTCTGTTAAACACATATCAATTCAGTATTTAAGTCCGACGTCATTTTGTAGTGCTACGTTACGTCCGGGTCCAAGTGGCACCAGCTCCTGTCCGCAGCTCATTGTAAATAGAATATCTAAACGCGTAAATCTTTTTACAATGATGCCCTCAATGGCTTCAGAAAGGAAGCCATTGAGGGTTAAAATGGGTCTTAATGCTTCCAACTCGAGTAGAATTATTAATGTTTTGTACAAGTGTCCATAACAAAAACAAATATGATGTGGAGACAATAAAGACTATTATTATCATTATTATTGAAGGTGGTAACAGTCCATTTGCTCAGTAAAATATTTCGGGGGCATATTTAGAATGTTTGCAGGCTTGAGTATGTTGAATCTAGTTTGCATTAATGAGGATTTAGTTGACACAATGAAATAAAATGGCGATAGTATTCCGTGTGGGGCAGACGGCCTGTCACAGCCAGATTTGGGAGAGCAGTGCAGCTTTGTTGTTGCTTTATTGCGAGGAAAGCGGTAAAATGAGACTTTCGTGGTTGTTTTCGTCTCAGATTTAGTCCGACGGAGCGTCACAGTATAACTCTATGGGGACACAAAAGCGACACAAAAGTAGGACCCGGAAGTATCTCAGGAGGGGGCGCTCACGTCACAGCTAAAATACTGAATTAGTACAGCATGCAGCAGGAATTGTGCATTGGAGGTGAATGTCCTTAAAGATGGAGTGCCACAATTTTTTTATTTTTCCAGTTTTTCATGTGTCAATGAGGTGACAGTACTTCATTAAACACCCTGGAGTCGTTTTTATGTGTTATGTTATGTGTTATGTTTTTAACTTTGTATTTAGGGTTTCTTCCTGGAGGCTGAACCCTTCACAGTCAAACGGGCCAATGAAATAAACAGTAATATAGTGACATCACACTATCAGCCCCTCCCCTAACCCCTCCCCCTTTATCATACAACTACAGCTGTGGGTGCGGCTTCAGTTCAGGTGGATCACCACCCACCAGGCAAACCAGGCATACTTAATGAACTGGTGGGCGTGTCCACATAAAAGCATGATTTTAACAAATACTGTACACTTTTTGGAAATAGTTCTTCCTCCTTATATTATAATAAAAGCTGATGATCATGTTTTAGGGTGGAAAAAAAACGTGGCACTCCATCTTTAAGTTATAGGCTAGGCCTACTCACTGCATTGGCACGCCGGCTGTCATCTGGCTGGCTCTGTCCAGCATAAAGGTATGGTTCCTATATTTTATATGACAACCACATCACTGACTTCTTAGACAAAATAGGCATATTTATTTAACAGATGATTGACAATTTGACATGATACCTCCACCACCGACAGTCTCCTCAGCTGGGGCCCTCCCCTCGTCATCTGCATCCTCTTCAGAAAAGCCCTCAATCTGCACATTCAATAGAACAGTGGTATTTAATAGGGTATTGACCTAGTCTTGACAGGTGTCATTACATTCTAATACTCACTGGGGCTCCATCTTCTGGAGGCTCAATCAGTATCATGGCCCTTCCTGACACTGCAAGACAATAATATCAAAGACCTTTGAATCAGCCAGTCCACATAATACCACTGAAGGGTGTTGATTATGTTCTGCATGTGCAGCAGTAGGGTACTGAACAAATGTATATACCAACCTGCTACAAAAGAGGCAGACTGGGCCACCGCCCGTGCCACAGACATATTTTTGAGTGGTGCAAACCACTCCAACAACTGGCTTTGTACCTGTGTACCCGTGTTTGTTCGTACCAAAAAAACGAGCATGGTTGCTATGGTTAGTGTGTGACGTCACTGCACCACTCAGTTCACACGGGTGTGATTTTTTCTTTTTGATGGCTAAAAAAAGAATAAAAGTGAGCAGCATATAAGTGATTTATCCACCTTCACTTGTACATTTTATATTGAGACTGCAGGCACTTACCATTCTGTAAGATGTTTTTTGTGTTTCACCTTACACTGCTCCCAAGTTCTCCTTACACCTCTTGTGTTTGTGCTGTACATTAATAAGTTAATATGAATTAAATAGTGAATGACTTCCCAAAATACAATCCATTACAACCATGTAGGCTGTAGGGTATGTGCCTTCCTCTCAGTCTCAAAATAATGATGGAAGAACACATTCTGAAAAATTGGTATTGCCATGCCATGCAATCGTGACACTACAGTGCATGCAGACAGATAGACAGACAGACAGACTTCATGTCATGTCAACATTTCATGGCGCATAATACATGCATGTAGATTAGTAGGATATAATTCCGGCATGAACTTCCTTCGGAAATACCGCACCGAATCCGGAGCGCACTCGCCTATTAGTTTGGCGTTTGCATTGCACAAATGCAAACGCCTTATTTCGGAAAGGCGTTATTTCGGAAAGTGCCCTTAAAGTTTAAGCGTATAGCTCCGTTTGGAACTATAGCTCACCCTCCACAACTCGGGGCTATGAGGTTCACTGAATTATATATGTATGGACTTCGACTTCGACTTGTATATATATATTTTGACAACTTACACATTCAATCTATCGGCAATAGTTTGCCACGCTTTCTCCCTCGCTTTATTAATGTATTCGTATTCCCTTTTTTTTGAGTGGTGTAAACCACTCCTACAACTGGCTTTGTTAGTTTACGTGTCTGTCTGTCCGTATGTCTGTCTGTTCGTACCAAAAAATGAGCATGGTTGCTATGGTCACCCAGTCCACACAGGTGTGATTTCAATACGTCAGACATTACGTCAGACCACAGCTGATCAGTCTATATAAGACCTTACACCACTCAGTTCACACGGGTGTGATTTTTTAATTATCGTCTTGGCTTCCTCATAGTAGATCATCAACTGCTGCCGCTCCTCCACGGTGAAAGACGCAGCTCTCAGCTGGTGCTTTCCGGTGGATTTACAGTTGGGTGCCACCGATATTGTCCCTTATTATTTGACCCATTTAGGCCTGACCTCAAAATTTAAAAAAATCCTTCTAAATCCTCCAGTTTTCTGAAATAAATATTTTCACGATTTTTCAAAAATAGCAGACCTACAAGCTTGTAGATCTGCTATTTTTCAATAGCGAAATTATAACATAATGTTTAAAACACCAAAAGGGGTTCCCGCCCAAAATGGGTTAACTGTCCTTTTGCTGTCCGTTTGACTGTCCTTTAACTGTCCTTTAACTGTCCGTTTGCGCAGATCACGCAAACCTCAGCAAAAAGAAAAGGACAATATCGATGGCCTCCAACTGTATGATCGGCATCATGGCTTTTCAAGGAATGCTTGTAAGCGAGGCTTTTTGATCCTGGCTCGCCAAATCCGCCAATTCTGAGCCTCGCTTGGCTTTAGTGGAACGGAATAAACCAGGCTGTAAAGACCAGGATTTAAAAAGCCTGGTATTGGCCTAAATCCTGGATTAGTTAATCCTAGTTTCGTGAAACAGGCCCCTGGTCCGGTGCAGGCTAAAGCCACAGCATTAGTTTCCATGTTAACTAGTGGGGCATTGCTTTCATGAAACTGAATCAAGCCTCAACATATCCAGGTTAACTGGCAAACTTAATCTGGCAAGATTAACCATGCTTTCATGAAACCGGTTAATCGCTGACGGAGGATATATTAAACCAGGATATCTGTTAAATCCCGGTTTAATCTCTAATCCAAGTTTCGTGAAACGGGCCCCCCAAGAACAACATATTTTCAGATGGGGGTCAATTACATATCATTTTTGGGGTCCTTGACATGAAATATTGAGCATCACTGACATAGAAACATAGGGTTTTTAGAAAACTTTTAGGATTTAGAAGACATTGTGTTAATTTCGACGTCAGGCCTAAATGGGTTAAACGGGGCGTGACACGTACGCAACAAAAGGAGATAAGCCGGCTATTTTGATTAGCTGATGCTGACGTCACGCAGCCGATAAACAGTGGCGTGCACAGACATTTAGAGGGGCAGGTGCTCAAGTGAAAAAAGGGGCCCCTTGTGCAGCACGTGGAACCAGCCGGTTGCCTTTACCCATTCTGGACGGGAACCCCTTTTGGTGTTTTAACTAAGCATTATGTTATACTTTAGCTATTGAAAAATAGCAGATCTACAAGCTTGTAGGTCTGCTATTTTTGAAAAATCATGAAAATGCGACACAAATCTTTGAATATATATCAGGCCTAAATGGGTTGATAGTGTGAGATTTATAGATTTTGGGGCCTAAATAATATATTAGAAGCTTTTTTATCAAGAATTGATCAATGTCACCATGGTCCACATACCACAAGCTCACAATGTGTCGCGTTGCATTTGCAAACACATTGTGAGCTTGTAGATCTGATATTTTCAAATGGCCGGAATAATATATATAAGAATATAAAAAAAATAAAAAAATAAATAAATAAGCCAGACTAATATCACACAACACTGTCGCGGTATATCAGTCTGGGCTGGCTCCACTTGGATTTAATTTCCCGGGGAACATTTTCTCTTTGACGCAATTGGTCAGAGCTACTGTCAGTCAAAAGTCTCAAGCATTGAACGTCACTGTACCAAAGCCCGCCTATATTGCATACCGTGTCCCGATTGGTCCGACCTGTTCTCTGCTGTAGGAAAGAGGCGTGCTACTGAGCCTCGCCAGACCGTAATCCGCTGGTAGGCAACTTTTTTTTGCCAACGGCTGATTCGGTCTGGTTTATTAACCAGGCTAGGGGGGGGGGGGGCACGTAACTTTGGGAAAGTGTCATAGTAGCTTGTTTACAACTGAAACGGACTTCCTGTGCACTTATTTGTAATAAGACATCCCTAGTTTTAACTCAAATCTTTGTTTTTGGGGGGTCTCTGGAACAACAGATGGGGTTCGGCGGCCAATTTTTGGGGTCCTTGACATTAAATAGTTTGAGAACCACTGATATAAAAATGTAGGATTTTCAGAAAACTGTCAGGATTTAGAAGACATTTGTAGAATCTGGTCCCATGATATTTTCATGATAGTTACATTTTATTTGCATGACATCAGTAACATGTATAATTTACATTTACATGATATTTGCATGATACTAGACCTGTGCCCATCGGCCCGCAGTGTGGCAAACGTCTGTGGAGAATGTCTGAACTGATCGTGAAAAGTGGAAAAGTCATCAAATGGCACGTCCGGGGAATTCTGCAGGTGTAGACTGCAGGGTTTTGCCATGGCACCCAGGCAGAGCCAGAGCCATAGAGCAAGACAGAGTTACGACAACTCCGTTCACTTCATGGGGCCAGTCCAATGGCGGCTCTTCTTGGAGAAAAGCATTGCGAAGAGTGACAATGTCCTGGACCGGAAGTTGTCAGAATGCACTGGACTGCAGGCAACAGCCCAGCTTTAAGGATCTTAGGGCCGATTCATACTATTTTACCGCTGTAGTGCCGAAATGATTTCACCGAAGAGCCGACTTTAGGACGGTACCCGCCCCCCCGGACCTCAAATGACGTCACATTGTAGGCTCTACAGAGCCGAACCGACTTTTATTCGGCTCTAAAATAGGAGTATGAATCGCGCCTAGAATTCCTTTATTTTAGATTGTGTTTTAGTAACAGAAACATTACAGAAACTTTAGTCGCCACTGCAATACTTTAAAACAGTTACTACCCATGCCGAACATTGTTAAATATTTGCGCCGCCCTCGTTGAAAACAGAGTATTTCAAACTCCAGCTTGTCACTCTCCATGGGGCTGCATGAACACCGCTCGCGTGCTGTTTTCTGACGCCTCGATGGCACAACTCTCTCAGCTATATGGCTCTGATGGGCACCAAAGGGACACAGACAGACGGGTATAAATAAATATGACAAATCCCCCGACGCGACATTCAGAGATTAACCCATTTTGAGCGGGAACCCCTTTTTGTGTTACATACATTATGTTATAATTTAGCTATTGAAAAATAGCAGATCTACAAGCTCATAGCGCGGCGCCGAGTGCCGCGCTATGAGCTTGAAGGTCTGCTATTTTTGAAAAATCGTTAAAATGTGCCTCAAATCTTTCAGAAAATTGTCATGATTTAGAAAACATTTTTTTTAAATTTCGACGTCAGGCCTGAATGGGTTAAACGTACGCCTCGAGGAAATCACGTATGGTCTGCAGAGCAGTCGCGATGACTCAGGTCATCACGGCTCTGTTCCCCGTTGTTGTTTTGGGTCGCGGCGGTGGAGTATTTTTAAACTCAAACACAAACGATGGAACTATAATTTTCAGGCGGATCTTCGTGACATGGAGGTACAATTTGCGAGGGGGTGCTCAAAGGTTATAGTGAGAGAAAAAATCCCAACGGCAGTCAAACAGGGATTATGATTGCTTTTATCCCGCAGTGAAAATGTTACTGTTTGTTTAGAGCAGGGGTTCTCAACATGTTTGGCTGGGGGACCCCCGGGGAAATGCTTTGGCCCTGTCTGCCCCCCCTCCCCACCCCAATACAAACTGACTGCAAAAATAACTTTAATAATAGAGAAAATATATCATACATGATACATGAAAAAATTCAGAATATTCCGCCGTAGTCTGAAGTAGTCTGAAGACCCACCTTTTCAGACTCCATCATGGACCATAGCACTTATCCTACCCCCTTAGATAGCACTTTTTAGACTTAGATAGCATTTTAAACAGACTTTACATGTCATGTAGGCAGCACAATAATTGCATTGTATATAGTCATAGCACATCATAGTACATATGTATAGCATAGTATAGTATATATGTATAGTTAATATGTATAGTGTCATTATATAGATATGTTCTAGTTACGTTCTTAGTTTACGCATGTTTCTTGATAAATGCATTTTATATATGTGATGTATTCCCATACTTTTGTTCCTGCCTAATGTAAATCGCTCTGGATTAAGAGCGTCTGCTAAATGCCTAAATTGTAATTGTAAATTGTAATTCCTATCTCGCCCGGTATCATTGAGGATGCGCTAGGACGTCTACAGACGTCCTATGTACGCGTCGATTGGGACCCCTAGCCGGACGGAAACGGTTAAGGAAAGTTTATGCATGTAATATGTAAACTATGTAAACTCTTCATTTACATTTTCCAGCCATTCAGTTGCAATTTTTTTTTTTTAATAATAATTTGGGGACCGACCCCCCAAAATAATGTGGCGAACACTGGCGACCCCCCGAGGGGTCGCGACCCACGGGTTGATAACCCCTGGTTTAGAGCACTTGTGATCCAGTCAAGTCTATTGACTTTAATGTTTGTTTAGAGCACTTATGAGTATGACCCAGCCAAGTCTATGGACTTTAATGTTAATGTTTAATGTTTTAATTTTGTTTGTCTGCCACTTTATATTGAAACAGGCCGTTACGTTGGGTTGGATGAAGAAGATCGAGTCTGTCAAAATGTGTGATTTCAGTGAAATATAGAATGAGTATCCTTTTGAGTTGTATACTTTATATTGAAATAGGCCGTTACGTTGGGTTGGATGAAGAAGATCGAGTCTGTCAAAATGTGTGATTTCAGTGAAATATAGAATGAGTATCATTTTGAGTTGTATTGTCCTTTTTATTGGAGTGTCAAAGAAAAGAGCTGATATGTTATCACAATATGATATGATGGATATGAATGATGCACAACTTATATGATGAACGTTTCTATGAAAGCAAAAAAAAATCACAACCGTGTGAAGTGAGGGGCACTCTTATCATCGTACATAATTAAGCAATATTACACGAGAGGGGGTGGTTTAATGAAGTTGGTGCACAGACACAAAGTTGGTCATAAAAGGGGCTGGTGCCCCTCAAAAATCTATTTAAATTGGCAAACTATCTAGAAAAGGCCCTGGGATCTGAGGAAAAAAACAAACATGCACAGCCAGTAAGGGATAGTATGTATGTTGAGATTGTTTCTTTTGTTACGCTTTGTTTTGCTTTGATTTGCTGTATTTTAATTTATGTTGTAGGCAATCAGTGATGCCAGTAACCAGTGTAACAAGAAGTTTATATCTGCCAATCAAGCATCAGCTTTCCTGTCTAGCAAACCCGACCGAATGGCATCACAGACTGGCCGACATTTGCCTGATGTTTGTGCCACTGTACCAATATGAACAATAACGTGTGCGATAACTTACATTGTTTTACAAAGTTGCTGTGAGAGATGTTCCAGTGGACTGTTGACCGGAATGCATTCCAGTGTGGATATGGTGATAAAGTTGTTGCTGTGGCAGTGGGGGACAAACTGTATTCCTTGGGGTGCAATAGGTGGAAACACATTGTTGTTTACGTCTTGAACACAGTGTCTTTGAGCTGGAAGAGGTTGGCAACCGGAAGAGGAAAAACTATTCTTAATAAGGATTATTCCATGGACTGGTCGGCCAAAGCAGTGCTGGTAGAACATGTGATCTATTTATTGGATTTGTACTGCAACATGCTTTATGCGTTAGATGTGGACACAAACACATGGTCCAAGCCCAGCACTTCAGGGAGCGTTCCAGAAATGAAGGGAGTACACTATGCCTGTGCCGTGGGGAAAGTCATCTTCATCTATGGAGGATACAGCCAGCAGACTGAATACAATAATGACCTGCACAAGTTGGACACCACTACGATGGTCTGGGCTTTAATTGACACTGCAGGAACTCCACCAGATCTCTCATGGCTTCCACCAGGTTGCTCGTGCCTAAGCGGGACAAAGATGTTTGTATTCGGGTGCCAGATGGGTCAGGGGCACATGTGTGTGTGACACGGAGACCAACCTCTGGCTGAGCTCTCCTTCTGGACAGCTGCTTCCAAAAGAACGCTGGAGTCATTCAGCCTTTGTCCACAATGGAGAGCTGTACACATTTGATTCACCTGGTGAACCTGGTCGCAGTTGGAAGTTTAACTTCAATAATCTGTCGAGATACAACCCAGACACCTTCTTCAGGAAGAAGGTTCAGACCAAGGGGAAATCTGAGGGGCCTCAGATTTCCAGGAGGCGCTGTTGCATTGTGGGAGAACGTGTCATTGTCTTTGATAATGAACACCTGTTCATCTTAGACTTGAGTCCTAGCCTAAAGACCCTATGCAAGCTGGTGGTTGTTCAGTACGTTGTGGAGGAGTCCGAACTCCCACACAATGTCAGGTGGGAACTGACAGCCACGGAGCACAAAAAACGCCAGAGAACCCGCAAGAAGAAACACATGAAAACACTATGAGGTCAGATTCTCTGGCGAGGAAGTTGCATAAGAATAATGTAAATTACCTTTGGAAGGAGATAAGAAATATTAATAATTGTAAAACATGTCTCCCATATAACATAGATGGGGTAGTAGTGGCTCAGACGCAATTTCACAGTAACGGCAAAAACTATATTCGGAGCTGCTCAACTGTGTGAAAAGTAATCTGTTTGTAGTTGGATATTGCAGATTTCAGTGATGATGTGATTGTCACTCCTGGGGAAATCCCCCCAGAAGCTATTCTGAAGCTAGGTGACACAAAGGCCTGTGGTCCTGACAATATGAATATAACAGCCGAACATCTTAAATTTGCAAGTAAGAAACAGGGTTTTTGTTCGTGGCCTTTTACCTGAATCTGTGCTCTCTGTGGTGTTAGTGCCGGTCATCAAACACAGGGGTGAAAGTATGCAAAAACAGGCATTAATGCCGGGCTTCTCCCCCTGCTCTCATTTATTTTCTTCAAAGTAGAAACTTAATGGCATTCGATGATGACTAATTAGAAACAGTTGTATGATACACCACAAGCCTTTATTTTGATTTGATATCCAACCAGAAACCAAGGTATTTATAGCACTCCACCCACTCGATGGGAGTTCCATCTTTTGCTGTTTAACAATAATTTGCTTTTTTTCATTATTTATTTAACTCTGACGAATGTACTGTAGTACTACTACTACTACTACACTACACACACGCACACACACACACACACACACACACACACACACACACACGCACACACAGCACTAAGCAGTAGACTTTGTACAGGGGCCAGTTACAAATTAGCAGATCTAGAAGGTTACAATGTATTGCAATGAGAAATTGTGAGCTTGTTGTAGCTCTGATTTTATGCAAAGGGATTTCATGTAGAAGGGAGGGGACCCTCCATCTTAACTTGTTTGTTCTGCTGTCATTTCTCTGAGGGCTCCTTGTGACAAGAGATGGCCAGCCCTATTCTTAGTGGATCAAGTGAGTTTGTGTATAGACTACATTTTGTATTTATATATCCCCTTCTCTAAAGTGCTTTATACGCACGCACGCACGCACGCACACACACACACACACACACACACACACACACACACACACACACACACACACACACACACACACACACACACACACACACACACACACACACAGCACCAACCTGTTGGAGGTCATTTGTGGGGGAGGTTTTCATGTGAGTTAAGAGGGGTCTGCTTAGACAATGGGATGCCAGGAAAGGCTTCTTCTAAATATAATACTATAATGCTTCTTCTCCTCAACAGTATCAACTATAACATGTAAGAAAATATATAGACTTGTGTTTCTTTTTCCCCCCCCATTAGTGTCCTGTGTATTTAATTCATAAAGGCATTGAGGGGAGGGGAATTTCCGGTGATAAGATTAGACTTTTGAATTGTGTTTGTTTAAACAACTAAATAAATCCTAATGTTTGTGTGTATTCCTTCACAGGAAATGCTTTTCCTGGAATCAAACTAATATGCTTCTATCTTCTTCTCAACAGCATAGGAGCAGGTCGTCATGCATTGCTTCGCCCGACATAGACATTATAACAGGTAAAGAAAATATATATAGACTTTTGTTTTTTCCCCATTAATGCTCTAGCTGTGTATTCAATTAATCAAGGCATTCCGGTGGTAAGTGTGCAGGACTTTCTGAGTCTTTGAAAATAAGCCATCGTCTGGGGACCACCCTGTGTGTGTGTGTGTGTGTGTGTGTGTGTGTGTGTGTGTGTGTGTGTGTGTGTGTGTGTGTGTGTGTGTGTGTGTGTGTGTGTGTGTGTGTGTGTGTGTGTGTGTGTGTGGGGGGGGGGGTGGTCCAGGGTGGTCCCCAGACACTATTCATATTTTTGTATTAAGTCTTTGCTACTCAAATTATACTGAAGGACCTTTAATTTGCATGTGCATACTCATTTAAGAGAAGTTTGCAACATTGTATTAACAATATTGCAAATATAAGGTTCTGAATAACAAACTTTATTTAATTGTCTTAATATTGTTTAAATAATAAATAAATAAACAAATAAATAAGACTATTTGCAAAAGGGAAAACTGTTATTATATTATTATTGATAAGTGAATACATTATCTGTTCAAGTTTAAGCTTTTAACATTAAAGCGCAAATAACATGCATTTTAAAACTGCTTTAAATATTTAATATCATATTGTCTAAGTCCCTCAAAGTTATTTCTAATGGTTTGATCCTCAATCACCACTCTGATATAACCAGTCCTTGTCATTTCTTTCTGGACTTTGAAAGCAGTTTTAGCTGCAGTACCACAATGTCCTGAGGTGGTGGGGGTGCTGATATGCAGATTATTTAATATTTGAGTCATTATAATACTGATGCTAGATAAAACCAGGCTCGTTTCAATTCCATGCCAGCTTGGAAAATCAACAATGGTGGACATTGTAAACAAAGCGGAAATGCAAATTTGGAACTGAAGACTGAAGAAGAGGAGGAATTATACAAAGTAGGGTGACATTGATGACATCACGATGAGGCCAAAATCTGTTGAGCTGTTCCTGAGAGCAATTTCCATTAAAACACCCATATGATATGAAAGCCTGATTGTTCAAAATTGGTTATTTGTGGGGATAGAAAACACACATGGGAGCCCCAAAAACACAAAAGAAATTGAAAAAGTTGAATTTTATGTTATAGGTCCTTTAAAATATCATGTGGTTCGACTTGCCCCTCGACTTGGATCAACTTACCCCTTACCTAGGGCAAATTGAGCCACATGACCACTTTTTTTAAAAAGGTCATATTTTCATGGCCCTTTGTCATAGATGCTTACTCATCATTTCAATAAGAAGACATCCTGAAATTTGGGTTGATCATTAGATTTTACTTCCATCTCATTTTGCCTTGCTTCCAGGACAACTTAAGCAAAAAGTGGTTCATCTTACCCAGTTCTCCCCAAGCTAAACAGCTCAGATAACTATAGACCCATAGCCTTGGCCAGCATCTTCTCCAACGTTATGGAAACAATTATTCTGAGTAGACTCGAGAAGTACATTTTGTCTACCGATAACCAATTTGGCTTCAAACGTAAGCATGGCACATACATGTGTATTTCTGCACTTGAATAAATTCTAGAAAAATATAATGGACAAAATGCAATAATGTTTGATTTATTGAAGAGCTTTTGATTGCATTAATCATGAGAAACGTTTTTTTTCTAAATTGCCACAAAGGGGTGTGCATAATTTCCTAGTCAGAATTTTGGTCTTCTGGTATGCTCATCCATACGATGAGAGTGAAATGGGCTGGGGAGGTGAACCTCTGCTCCCTTTGGTGTGAATAATGGTGTCCGCCAGGGCTAATTAATCACAGTATGAGTGGACGATTTGGTCTTCAACAGCTTTCTGAGTACATGCTCAAAGTATGGTGCTGACTTTGATATTAAGAGCAAGATAATGATTGTCCGAAGCAAGGAAGATGGACAATTAACCTTTCCTGACTTCTATCTCTTTGGCTCTGTCCATAGTGTCTGCAGTGAGATTAAATATTCGGGCCACATAATCTCTCTGATGACAAGGGCATAGGCAGCGTGGTAAACTGTATGCACAAGGAACCATGCTGTGTCGCACATTTAGCATGTGCTCAGTACTTTTTAAATCTTTCTGTACACCTCTGTATACCGCCTACATGTGGTGTCGCTACAAACAAGCCAGTATGAGACGATTGACAGTGGCCTATAATGACTGTATGAGGCTGCTACCGAGAGCTCCAAGAAGTTCCAGTGCAAGCCCGATGTTTGTCAATGTTGGGGTCCCCACTTGCTCTGCTGTGCTACGCAATCTTATATTTATGTGTAGGGCATCTATCATTTTATATATTTTATAATAATAATAATTTTATATTATTATCTTTTCATTATATTGTTGTCACGTTCTCAACCAGGTAAGTTGTGGACCCAAATATGCAGAGAGAGAGAGAGAGAGAGAGAGAGAGAGAGAGAGAGAGAGAGAGAGAGAGAGAGAGAGAGAGAGAGAGAGAGAGAGAAGACCCAAGGGAAGTTTTGCAGGAACTTTACTTAACTCAGGAAACAAACACAAAAGTACACACAGGCCGGGGACCCCCGGAGATGCTTTGGCAGTGTCTTGGGACCCCCGCCCCGCCGCAATATAAATTGACTGCTACAATAACCTTAATAATAGAGACAATACACCATAAATAAATACTGAAACCAGATATAATCATTATAGGGAAGGTGTATTTCTTTTTTAAATAATTTGGCGACCCCCCGAGGGGGCCCCATACAGCAGTACTGACTCCACAGTAGCTATGAACAGCCACTGAACATAACATAGGGAGTCCCTTAAATACACAGTTCAACTCATCAGTGCACCTGGGCACACAGGTGTCAATGTTCAGTCAATAAGGAGTCTCACACACAGCACCGAAAGAGAACGGAGACAACACAGAGAAACCAGGGGGAAAACATAAGGGCGTTTCTTATAGATTCCCCTCAGCGTCGAACCAAAGCTAGGAAGATAGTCGATCCCGGTTGGAGCCACTAGAGGCGAAATGGTACACAAATCCTACAAATGATCTCCGAAGTAGGTGTGGTTTGCTTCTCCCCCGACAGATTTATTATTATTACAGCCGACTGCTGCACAAGGTTTAAGCATTGTGACATAGTCAATGTGAATGTGAACATTAGCACAGTGCACACTGATATAGGAGAAATAACATGGCAAGTGTCCCAAAATTGATTTTCTCCTGATTCGTCTCGCTACAAAAAAAAGAAGCCATTTTAGTTAGTTATAACATCTTGGAAATATTGTTTGCCTTGATCGGGTCCAATATATAGTTCAGTGACCATGGGGCTAAGGAATGGATCATGAGCTGTGTTCACGTTCATTCTCCCATTGGAAATGACTAGACTTCAACCTGCTTCCCGTCTCCTAATAATGTGTCCGCCCACTTCACGCAGATACGGGAAGTATAAAGCGGAGATCGGGACTCTTGGATCGAACCCATAGAGTATTAAAAGGATAGAGACAGCCCCCCCCCAATATGCATTTCATTGGAAGTTGCTTAGTGGCGTTTTGAAGCCACTAAGCAGCTTCACTGGGGGTTTGGATCGAACCCAGGACCTTCTAGCTGTGGCAACAGGCCTTCTGATTGGCCAGTATGAGATGATGCATGATGATGTACGATGGTAAGAGTGCCCCTCACTTCACACATGTGTGATTTTTAATGTTCGTTCAGAGCACTAATGGCACACATCGGCGACCAAGTCTATGGACTTATTAGTTATTATATTATATACAGGATGTTTATTTAGAGCACTTATGACCCAGCCAAGTCTATGGATTTTAATGTTCACCTTAGACCTGAGTCCTAGTCTGAAGACGTTATGCAAGCTGGCACTTATATTCAGTACGGTATGAAACAGTCCGCACTCCTGCACACAACATCAGGTGGGAAATTCCTCTCCTCTCCTCTCCTCTCCTCTCCTCTCCTCTCCTCTCCTCTCCTCTCCTCTCCTCTCCTCTCCTCTCCTCTCCTCTCCTCTCCTCTCCTCTCCCCATGGTGCCAGTCAGAGTGTGCAGTGCAGTAACAGTCTCTTAACATCCCCATAGCGTGGTGTCATCAGATATGACAGGCGTGGCGTAGTGACGCCAGGAAGCATAACATCCTCACAGACCCCGGGCGCTCCCCACCGGTGCTTAATATAGACCGTGACACACACACACGCACACGCACACACGCACACGCGCACACGCACACACACACACACACACCGCTCCCTGCAGCGCTGTCCAACTTTCTGTCACATGAATGCTCTGTGCGCTTACACTCTGTCATACCTGTAGGTAAGGTAGGGCTGGGGGGGGGGGGGGGGGGGGAGTACTCACACTTTACGCATGGCTTTACCAAATCACGACATGTGGCAAACCCGAGTCTATGGACTTGTATTGTGATATTTGGTTTAGAGCCATTTTAACAAAAATCCTTTGCTCCTTCAAATCAAATAATCAATCAATCACAATCAATCAATCAATCATGTGTATGTTAACGTTTGTTTAGCGCATTAAAAGACAATCTATGTAAAGGTGTGTGAATGAGTGAATGTAATGCACAATCTATGTAAACGTGTGTGAATGGGTGAATGTAAAGCGCTTTGGATTAAGGCGCTATACACCGCATTGTGCCGAATATAAGGCGACTCTGATTATAAGACGACCATTTTCCAAGACTCATTTGTGGGAAAATAACTGTTACGGCCCTGGGTCTATACGAGTAAATGAGAAGTTGGGATATAGAGCGTTGCAGTCCTGCCCCCCTACCAGGGCCCAGGAAATGATTCCCCGTTAATTTTCCTCATCTAGACATTTCAAAAAGTATTTATTTAAAGACCTTTTAAGCCTCGTACAAAGCCAACTCTTGTCGTGACAAATCATGACAACAAACACAATTTTTTGGGGCCGAACAAATAATTAGAAAGAAGAAAAAAACAGCAGGTTCCAACACTTTTTTGTTGTTTTTCTTCTTTGTAATTATTTGTTTGGTCCAAAATATTGTGTTTGTTGTCATGAGTTGTCACAACTCGAGTTGGCTTTGTCCGCGGCGTAACCGTCTTTAAATAAATACTTTTTGAAATGTCTATGGGAAAAACGCATTGGGAATCATTTCCTGGGGGCCTGCAGGCGTCGTCATGAAAGGGGGCGGGACTGCGACGCTACTGTAGGTATAGGGTTAACCTTCTTTTCCCTGGTATGTGGCGGCTTGACGAGAGAGTGACGTGTGACAGGTGTGTCATCTGTGGAAGTGGGCAGAGAGTGAGAGAGTATAAAGTGAGTGATTTGGAAAGTAGGTGGTGACTCGGAGCCGGGAGGAGGTGATTGGTCTTCGGCGGGTGGTGGAGGAGGAGGATAAAAAAGGCCACATCTGTTCAGTGCCAGGCGTCCGTCCTCTCTTCACTCCCATGTGGACTGCCAGCAAACCCACTGCTCCTTCTGTGCTCCATAATGTATTCTCCTATAGTGTCACTGTTTGTCACCCGATCATGAGCTAACCATCCCCTTGCAATGATCTAATCCAGGGGTTCTATCTCTACCCGTGGGTCGCGACCCCTCAAGGGGTCGCCAAATTATTTTGGGGGGTCCCCAAATGTATTTTTGTTTTGCAACTGAATGGCTGGAAAATGGAGTGCATAGTATGTGTACGTGGTGCATGCAACAGCTTTCCTTAAGGATTATATCTGGTTTCAGTATTCATCTATGATATATTTTCTCTATCATTAAGGTTATTTTTGCAGTCAGTTTGTATTGGTGGCGGGGAGTTGTGGGGCGAGGCGGGGGTCGCGAGACAAAAACGTTGAGAACCCCTGATCTAATCAATCGGGTTTGGTAAGGGTGGGGGTGGGGGGGGGGGGGGATTTCCTTTGGAGCCCCGTTTTCTCATGTTTTTATGAGCAGGAGTTAGGGTAGTATTTGTATTTTCATTTATTTGAGTCCGGACAGTTCAGTTATAGGCCTCACTCACACCTATACATCTAGCATACAACAATGTTGCATGGTAGATGTAAACAAAGGGTAAGTGTCATGGCCATCCCAATGCATTTCCAATGAAGTCACATGGTTTGACACAACATTTCTGTTGTACGGCTTTCGGCTGTGTTTCGACTGCCCTCCTCCCCCTCATACAACAAAAATGTTGTGTCAAACCATGTGACTTCCATTGGAAATGCATTGCTAGCTTGCAACATTCAACAAGTCTCATGCATCAGCTATACAACAATCTGTTGTGCAGGTGTGAGTGAAGCCATAGGGTTAGAATAGTTAGTGCTGATTTTGTTTTATGTTGATGCTCAGACCTCCCCCTTAAAGACAAAATAAGACCCATGGAAAGGCTGTACTCCTGTTTGCTGGTGGTTCATTTGAGAGGTTTTAACACTTTGATTGCTACAAGATCTCGGCAGGCCTATTTGGATGTTGCTACCGTTTAACATTGCACAAAGGCCTTGTTCGGGGGCCCACAGCAAAATGTTCTCTTATAGCGAGAATCACACGCATACATCAAAAGAAAGCTGAACTTGTCCACTTCAATTAAAAAAATACATTTTGATTTTACCATGTTCCATTCTGGAGATATTGACCTTTTTGCAACACCTGCATTTGCCTGGAAGTGGTTATCTTGAACAGCGAGCAGAGTTATGGATGGTTTAAAGTCAGAGACATTGACAGGCAGATATAAAATTGAACCCAATAAATATCCTATACATCCTATACACCGAATGAAAGCCCTGAATGTGTACTTTTACGAGGAAAAGAGTAAACATTGATCCCATGTACAGTTAGACAGTAATTGGTTATTGAATGCAGCTTGTGCCCACCAGATAACTTCAGAGAAGACATGGACGTGAACTCCTCAATATTCACAAAATAAGGCCTATAGCAATTTACAATTTAGGCATTTAATCCAGAGCGACTTACATCGACATATAAATACTATATACCGTATGAAACAGAAGACTCTCTGCTTTCATAAGAAAAAAACTTCTACTGTAGTAATAATAAAAATCACACCCATGTGAAGTGAGTGGTGCAACTCTGTCCCATATTCTGTTCTCTGCTTATTCAATACAGTGCAACTGTTCTCTACAGTTGCGCGGTGCAACTGTAGAGAACAGTTGCACCGCTCACTTCACAGGGGTGTGATTTTTATTATTACAGTAGAAGTTTACAGACCAAACTGTAAATAAAAGGTTTGCATGACTTTCTGTCTCAGTCCGTATATAGCGAGCTGTAGTGAATAAGTACAGAACAGTTGCAACGCTCACTTCACAGGGGTGTGATTTGTATTATTACAGTAGAAGTTTACAGACCGAACTGTAAATAAAAGGTTTACATGACTTTCTGCCTCAGTCCGTATATAGCGAGCTGTATTGAATAAGCAGAGAACAGAATATGGGACAGAGTTGCACCACTCACTTCACATGGGTGTGATTTTTATTATTACTACAGTAGAAGTTTTTGAGTGGTGTAAACCACTCCTACAACTGGCTTTTGTGTGCAGAAAAAAATGAGCATGGTTGCTATGTTCAAAATAATTTCTGACGTAATTAAATCACACCTGGGTGAACTGGATGACCGTAGCAACCAAAGGTCATTTTCTCTGCACAAAAAAAGCCAGTTGTGAAATCACATCCAGGTGTGATTTAATTACGTCAGATCAGAGCTGATCAGGCTATATAATACCTTACCTTATATAATACCTCACATCGGACAAAAACTCCAGCTGAATCAACTTCATTGTCACAAATCATCACATCAGAAGACGAGTCTACCTAGCCAAAGATCTTTAACGTCAGACATTACGTCAGACCACAGCTGATCATGCTATATAAAACCTTACACCACTCAGTTCACACGGGTGTGATTTTTTATTTTCTTATGAAAGCAGAGAGTCTTCTGTTTCATACGGTATATAGTATTTATATGTCGCTATAGGCCTTATTTTGTGAATATTGAGTTCGGGTCCATGTCTTCTCCGCAGTT
Organism: Electrona antarctica; assembly: GCF_951216825.1. NCBI lineage: Eukaryota > Metazoa > Chordata > Actinopteri > Myctophiformes > Myctophidae > Electrona > Electrona antarctica. The sequence continues at coordinate 49,284,722 of NC_136789.1, read as the reverse complement.
ATATCTGGTGGGTGCAATGTAACCAATTTATGACAAACTGTACATGGGATCAATGTTTACTCTTTTCCTCGTAAAAGTACACATTCAGGGCTTTCATTCGGTGTATAGGATGTATAGCATATTTATTGTGTTTATTGTTATATCTGCCTGTCAATGTCTGACTATAAACCTTCATAACTCTGCTTTCTTTAGATGATGATGATGATTGCCTCATTGTCTTGATCGCAAAACATTGGGGGGGGGGTTCATGGGCACATTGGGCAGCAAAAGTCTTGATCCGTACGGCTATAAAAAGTCCCATTCCACCGTTCGGTTCAGAACTATAGTATAACGGTGAGACGCGTTGTCATCATCAGCTGATTTTGTTTTTCAAGCTAGTATAGGGGAACATGCCTGGGCATGCAGGTTGGGGGCGATGGAGAAAAAAAAAAGATTCACCCGGCTGTGATGTCGACGACAACGGATCACAACACCACGGTTTAGGACGCGGAAAAGTTCGTTATACATTACACTCGGGTCGATTACGTCCCCGATGCGTTCATTGCGGTCTTATCACTACAATTATAATGAATAAAAAAGCGTTACAATCACACGTCCGAGCGATCTCCGATTATGACGGCTCTGCATGGCGATACGTGATCCCCCAACGGTAGACTGTCTGTTGTCATGGCGGCCCCTCTCGATACTGTAGTTCGTTTGTTAGTTCGTAGTATTGTAGGCTCGGGGATCGTTTGGTCGAGTATTATAGTGTTGTGTGAAAGCCAATAGGTGGAGGAAAGCCTGGTGAGGCGAGGTTAGGTGAAATTTGATTCTTTTCACACACCGACTAGATCATTGCATGGGCGCGTCCATTTTACACTGGCTTGAAGGCTTCTACACGTAAAGCGGCCCGCCCTCCTGTTTTCAGGAGGGGAGGGTTTTTTTTATTTATTTTTTTTTTCTGATCACGTGAGCGGGACTAAGCAGCAATGACAGGGGGATGGTTCTTCATTGTCCGGGTGGGTAAAAAGATGAATGAAAGTATGCTATAAAAAAGTGATTAAAACGTATGGATACGTGGTTCGCACCCGACGTTTGATTAATTGATAACGTATTGATACGGGATTAGCGTCGGCTGTGTTAAGAGGGGTCCATCGTCGTCATGTTGAGGTCCAGTTCCCCTAGGCTGGTGCTGTAACAAGAACAATTACTTCATACCAAATACCATTAAGGCACTAAATTATACCATGTCTCGCTAGATTTGTTGTTTTTCCAATGTCCCGCACTTTTTTTGCCATGAGAAAATAATTGTGTAAGTGTTGTTGCTGTTGTTGTAACTGTTTGTTTTTTACTGTTGAGACCGAAGACAAATTTCCACACGTGGACAATAAATGAAACTAACATTGAATGTCAACTAATCTAGTCCCCGATATTTCCATTGGGGAAAAAAACGTAGTCTTATATTCAGCACAATAGGGTAAATGCAGCATTCAGGCCTACCATTTGAGTGGAATCACAAATTGGCTGCCACTGCTATATGCCCTAATCTCGTGGTGATATGGCTCTCACAAGTATACTTGCACCAGTAAGACGCCTGAGGGCGAGAAGTATATGTTTTAATATGACAACAAGCACACACACACGCACACACACGCACGCACGCACGCACACGCACACACCCACGCTGTCCTACCCAACAGTCAACCCTATGCATGTAGTTTCTCCTCTATCTTCCTGCAATAATTGAATGACCTTGTGAGGTCGATGAAGGTGTCTTCCTGTCCGTAGATGTCCTGCCCACATCAATGCAAAAGGATAATAATAATAATAATAATAGCTTGAATTTATATAGCGCCTTTCATGAACCAAAGGACGCTTTACAAAATGTGCCAACAACAATCAAAAACGATATGCCATAAGCCTGAGAGAATAAGTGTATTTTCAAGGCAGCCTTAAAAGAGTCCAGTGTCAGGAGCAAGGCGAATCTCTATTGGAAGAGAGTTCCACAGGGTGGGGGCTGCCACACTGAACGCTCTGTCTGAAGAGAGTTCCACAGGGTGGGGGCTGCCACACTGAACGCTCTGTCCCCGAAGGTTCGCTTGGATGTCTTTACGTCGGTGTAGGCCCCTGCCTACTCTCTATTATAAACTCATCACTACCATCCTTTCTTCATTATCATTATTGTTTTTTAATCGTTAGGCTTACCAATATTATTCATATCTTAATTTCTGTTATTTAAGCTCAACTGGTAGCTTCTATAGGAAGGCCACTCGATAAGCCCCTTCATCACATCATGTATGTAACTAATCTTGTTTCTTATTGAAATATTTGCTTTCTGTATTTCTTTTATTTTACCATATTGTTGTTATTATGTACATATGTGCAAATAAACTAAACTAAACTAAACTAAACTAAACTAAACTAAATCCTAAAGGATGTTTTTACGTCTGTAGGCCCCTGCCTACTCTCTATTATAAACTCATCACTAACATTCTAAAGGATGTTTTTACGTCTGTAGGCCCCTGCCTACTCTCTATTATAAACTCATCACTAACATCCTAAAGGATGTCTTTACGTCTGTAGGCCCCTGCCTACTCTCTATTATAAACTCATCACTAACATCCTAAAGGATGTCTTTACGTCTGTAGGCCCCTGCCTACTCTCTATTATAAACTCATCACTAACATCCTAAAGGATGTTTTTACGTCTGTAGGCCCCTGCCTACTCTCTATTATAAACTCATTGCTAACATCCTATAAAGGATGTCTTTACGTCTGTAGGCCCCTGCCTACTCTCTATTATAAACTCATCACTAACATCCTAAAGGATGTTTTTACGTCTGTAGGCCCCTGCCTACTCTCTATTATAAACTCATCACTAACATCCTAAAGGATGTTTTTACGTCTGTAGGCCCCTGCCTACTCTCTATTATAAACTCATCACTAACATCCTATAAAGGATGTCTTTACGTCTGTAGGCCCCTGCCTACTCTCTATTATAAACTCATCACTAACATCCTAAAGGATGTTTTTACGTCTGTAGGCCCCTGCCTACTCTCTATTATAAACTCATCACTAAATCCTAAAGGATGTTTTTACGTCTGTAGGCCCCTGCCCACTCTCTATTATAAACTCATCACTAACATCCGGCCGTGTTCCATCTAATTTAAATCATTCAACCACTCCTCAAAAACCAAACCTGGACCCATCCCATTCCCTACCATTAAACTACAGGCCAATATCAAATCTTTCATCTCTAAGGTTTTGGAAAAGGCAGTGGTCAATCAGCTCACAGACATATCAAATCAAACACAATATCTGCGACAAATTCCAACCGGGCTTCCGTAAAATTGACTCCACAGAAACCTGGACCCATCCGCCCTCACACACACTCTTAGCGGAGACTGCATTGAGACGACTGTGCATACGCGTCACTAAACACGGGGCCTAACGTGTGTGTGTGTGTGTGTGTGTGTGTGTGTGTGTGTGTGTGTGTGTGTGTGTGTGTGTGTGTGTGTGTGTGTGTGTGTGTGTGTGTGTGTGTGTGTGTGTGTGTGTGTGTGTGTGTGTGTGTGTGTGTGTGTGCGTGCGTGCGTGCGTGCGTGCGTGCGTGCGTGCGTGCGTGCGTGCGTGCGTGCGTGCGTGCGTGCGTGCGTGCGTGCGTGCGTTCCCTCTAGATTCAGAAGGAGGCGTTGTAAACAACTTTTGACAGGTGTCAGTACAGTGAGGGCTCATGGGAGATTGTTTTGTGCTGTGCCCCCACCCCACTCCCACTGAGGGGCTAAAAGTTCACCTAAACGCCACGGTGCTCACATTCATTTACTCACTCTCACCTCAGGAAAAGTAACAATACATCGAAATAAACACCACTAAGTATATTTACGTAGCTTGCGGTGGTGAAAGCGTATAGCACTCACCATTGAATCCTATGTGACAGGGTAGATTGGTCTTCTCTCTTTGAGAGGAGATCTAGACACTGGCCTAAAAAATAAAAGCTTTTGTCCCCACAAAATCACAAACAAAAAATGCCATTGACAATGAAGGGAGTCATCTTGTTGCCACACGTCTCATATTTGCAATCGACAATGAAAGGAGAAATTAGGTCAAATATCCGCCAAATATGACGTAAAATACAATACAAACATTAAATGCCATTGACAATGAAGGGAAAATATACCTCAATATGTAATTGTTTTGAACTTATTCACTTTCAGTTGCTTTATTTCACTGTTTCTGTGTGTTATATCCAGTGTTGGGCTGCGGGCAGTAACGAGTTACTAGTTACATATTACTGTAATATTATTACTTTTTCCAGTAACGAGTAGTATAACGAATTACTCTGCAGGAATAGTAATATAATAACTATTTACTCCAAAACACTCTTTGTTACTCGCTACAAATGAGCGTCATTTGTTTTTGTTCAGATTGTTTAGTTATGCACTCATAGTAGATGGCTGTTGCATGGCATGCAAAAATAGAACAGATCTACAAGCTATCAAAGGGTAAAAACAGAGATGCGTTGTAGCTTGTCCGCTAGTCCCTTCCTAACATTTTAGTATAATTATTTGACGAAATTGTCAGTATATTTAGTATTAGTTTAGTCATCGTATAGCTTAGTTTTCATTTAGTTTTCGTCAGTGAAAAAAGGTACGCCCCTCCCCCCCCCATCCCGTCCCCTCTCCTATCATATACAACACAGCACTCTCCTCTCCTCTCCTGTCGCTTAATTTATTTAAGCCTGCGGTCCAGAAGTAGAGAGCGGTGGGGGGGGGGGGGGGGTTTGGGGGCCCATCAGGGGGTCCTCGACGTGGTCCCACAGGGGCCGTGTGTGTGTGTGCGGTGGGGGGTTGGGTGGGGACCCATCAGGGGGTCCTCGACGTGGTCCCACAGGGGCCGTGTGTGTGTGTGTGTGTGTGTGTGCGTGTGTGTGTGTGCGTGTGTCGGGGGGCTGGGGGCTGGGGGGGTGTCTCACAGGGACCGTGCCGGGGTGTCTCTCACAGGGACCGTGCGGGGGGGTGTCTCCCGGCCGTTTCAGTCAGGGACGTGCAAATAGTAGATCTACAAGCTCACAACGCGTCGCAGCGAGTTTGTAGATCAGCTATTTTCGGGGCGCAACCCAGCACGCTAGTGGAGATGCGGTGTACGAGCTGGATTTCTAAACAAATTTGTTCAACACAAAATGCTGTGTTCAAGTTCAGGAGACTCAGCATTCTCCTGAATGTTGCCTTCCGGCGTGGCATGGAAAGGAGAGGCATTTGCATTTCTTTCACCACAGTAAATGCTGTATCCGTGGTCTGGAGAGTGCAGTTAAAAGGGCAGGGGCTGAAGCCCCCTTTGATGTCTATGCGTGCACGTCCCTGGTTTCAGTCATATGGATATAAAGAATCAACTGACTAAGAGAAAACGCTATTGTTACTGCTACTGAATTAGTTACATTTTCACTAGAATCAAATTTGACTGACGTTCGTAAACGATACAGAGACACCTCCACGACAATAACGCCGAGACAGTTTGTTTATTTTTGGACCACGATGCTTATAGTAGACGATACACGGAGCCCACCGGAACCGTAGTAACCGTTGAATTGTTAGCTGCCGGTCGTTAGCATAACAGTCAAAGTGGGACAGTGGCCGCGGCCATTTTGAAGATGCACGCGCATCCACTTGCACTCTATGTGCTGCTTTCAAAGGCCGGTATCTCCAAATCGGCGCAATGAATGTCGTTTCTGGTGAAAACAAGGCTTTTCAACGGCCGACAGCAGGCGCTGTGAAACTCACGGTCGGGTTTTTCCACCACCGACCGAGAGCACAACAACCGGTGAAGACACCACACACAGCATTCCGTCATTGTAACATCCGGTTTGGCTCTTCAAAATAAGGGTTGCGTGCGATAAAAACTTGGCAATGCGCGATAGATAGATTAATTAATCCTGGTGGTCAAACGGTTAACACATTTTGTGCCCAAAACGTCTGTGGACGTCATGGGTATTACCGCACGTGCATAGCCCAAGACGTCTGTGGACGTCTTCCAAAAAAAACACGTGGTGCCAAAGTTTGTGTTTTCGCCATTGAGAATGCATTTGGCGTTTAAATTAAATAACTCAGAAACTATAAAACATTTCAAAGTAAAAAGTTCCAGCATGTGTCTCCACAGTCAGCTGAATTATAAAAAATGTGAATGGATTTTCTAGGTGAAAGTGATTTTGGGCAGTATTGCGTGGGCTCTCAATGTGTTAAGTGTTTGATGAAGACATATGATGATGATGATGATGATGATGATGATGATGATGATGATGATGATGATGATGATGATGACGACGCATTGACCCACATGACGTCACGGGGGTGGGGGGGGGGGGGGGTAGTGAGTTTTAGCATGTTCCCTTTCAAGTCAATAACCAAATTAAAGTTCATCTACCATGAATAAATTAATACATAAATGATAGACACACAAACACACATGGTCGGGTGTAGGAGCGGTTACCACCACTCAAAAAAACCCCTGGACATTCTTCCTTGTGCTGCAGGGAGTGTGCTTGTAAAGTCGAGCGGTATCCGATATGTTCTGCTAACAGACGGGTCTTCCTTAGATGCATCGCAGATACATCGTACTGACCGCATGAAGTCGGAGACACACAAGGGAGAAACGTTGTTATTTGGTGCTGCGTATGCCCAGCTTTGTGTGGCTGTGTGTACCACGGAAATTATTTGATTGGCTGAGCATAATTGTAATGTATGATGATGCATGATGATAAGAGAACGCCTCACTTCACACGAGTGTGGCAGTTACCAGTTCCCACCTGATGTTGTGCGGGAGCTCAGACTGCTCCAGACCGTACTGAATAACCGCCAGCTTGCATAAGGTCTTCAGACTAGGACTAAAGTCCAGGACGTACAGGTCATAATTATCAAAGGTGATGACACGATCTCCCACCATGCAACAGCACGCCATGGACATACGAGACGGGCATTCTCCCTTGAAGTGCACCTTCTTCTCCCAGGGGTTCTCTGGATTGTATTTCCGCAGATCGTTGAAGTCCAAGTACCAGCCACGGAATATGTACAGCTCTCCATTGTAGGCAAAGGCTGAATGACGCTCCAGAAAGGGCAGTGTGGTCAGCCAGCAGTTGGTGTCTGTGTCAAACACACTGCTACAGTAACTTCCATTAAAAACATCTTTGTCCCGATGGTGGCAGAGTAACCCGGGTAACAATGTGGCCGAGTGCCTGTGGCTTTAATCAAAGACCACACCATTGTGGCCGTGTCTAACTTGTACATTTCACAAGTAAAGACATACATGACCTTCCCCAAGGCACAGTATTCTTCGGATTCAGCTGGGTGCGCAAAATCCAGTGTGTGGTTTCAAAGTACAGGTGCGCAGAGCGCACATGCGAAGGGAGGAACGAGAGAGTTTCAACTGCAGGTAGAGCTCAGAAAAGTAGCTGCGGACAAGGAGATCTGTATGCGGCAGTTGGAGTTGGAAATGGTGGAGAAGGCAAGGTCTCCGGTGGCCTCAAGGGGCCAGTGAGGCGCTCCAACGTTGAAGCACTGGGCCCTAGTGGTAAGAGGAAGGACTGCAGGTGGACCCGTGGATTCATGACGAGGAAACCCCGTGCAGCTGGGCTTTAACATTGAGCACTCGGTTGCACTTCCGCATTGGACCACCAAAATGTGGTGGTCCAATGCGGAAGTAGACGTTTTGAGACGGTCTTTCCGGGTGCTTCAAAACGCCACTGAGCAACTTCCACTGACATGAATAGCGGAGGGGGCGGAGCTTCGTGCCGGATCAGTCTCTATCCTTCTTTATACTCTATGGGTGGCCTCCACAGTGCAGCGACACCCTATTCACAGTCGAGGCCGTCGATACACCAGGTATGTCAAATTTTGACGTTACTTAAACAGGGGTGTAACGATACATTTTAACAGCGATACGATACGTATCACGATACATGGTTGACGATACGATACATGGACGATATTGGTTCATTATGTTGATACAATACTATACGATTCAATCATTTGAAATCGATACGGTAACTATTTTGCAAATAAATTAAATCTGTGTGAAACAAGTGGATTTGTAAGGGGAAATTTGGATATAAATAAGTAAACAGTGATTATCTGGAAAACAAATAAGACATTAATGTAATTAAATCCCTCTTTTTCCTTTTTCTCCCTAAAATTGCTAAATACCACGCACAATATTATTGATACGATTATTTGCATTGCAAAACGATTTGATACCGATTATTTGCATTGCAAAACAATACGATGCAAAGTAAATGTTGCTGTTTTCATTCCGATATGCTTCGATTCTTGAAATTCGATACAGTTACTTTATCGTTACACCCCTACTAGCCTGAGCTAACGCTAGACCTTTCTGGCCTAGATGGGAGGGCCGCGGCTCAGATTTACGCACCCCCACCATTGGTTCACCGATCTGTCCGTCAGCCCCGGTCTCTCCTCCCCCCCAGTGCAGCACTGTTATTGTGTCGACCAGAAGCAGAAACCACTGGTTGCTGGAGTATACCGCAGTCGGCACACGTTGTTTTTTGGTAACGCTTAATTTTACGGTACGGTAATTACCAGGTAACTACCAGGTAATTACCTGGTAATAATAGGTAAGTACCTGGTAACAACCAGGTAGTAGTTATAATTATTTACCCATTAATTAGCTGGTAATTACATGGTAACTTCCAGATACATTAATCAGTAATTACTATGTAATTACCAAGTATTACCCAGTATGTATAACTATTTACTGTATAATCTCTTGGTAATTATATGGAACTTACCATGGTAAATGACACACTGGTTGCCAGGTAATTACCAAGTATGTTCCTGACAATTACCTGGTATTTTTACGTTTTTACTATGTAATTACAAGCTAACTACCCGGTATTTATAAGTATTTACTCTGCAACCAGGCATGATACCCTGGTTGCAGGTACTATAGGTATGTAGGTACTATAGGTATACCAAGTATTTTCAACAACTACCAGGTATTTACTCTGCTACCAGGCAAGTTACCCAGTAGGTACTAGGTCATTACCAAGTATTTTCCTGACAACTACCAGGTAATAACATGGTAACTGTATTCACTGTGTTTACATGGGTACTACCCATGAAACACGTGGGTAGTAGCCTACCAGGAAATTACCAGTTGTTACTAGGTAATTTCCTGACAACTACCATGTAATTACCTGATAGGTACCCAGTAAGGAAGGAGGAACTGTACTGTAAAAGGAAGCGTGCTCAATTTCCATGATATTACCATGTACCTACCTGGCAATTGTAGATTATAATCACTGGTAATTTCCTGGTAGGCTACCCATGCGTTTACATGGGTAGTACCCATGTAAACACAGTGATTACAGTTACCATGTAATTACCTGGTAGTTGTCAGGAAAATTACCAGATGTTACTAGGTAATTCCCTGACAACTACCATGTAATTACCTGATAGGTATCCAGTAAGAAAGGAGGAACTGTACTGTGAAAGGAAGTGTGCTCTATTTCCATGATATTACCATGTACCTACCTGGTAATTACCCATCAGGGTGTATTTTGAACTTTGAACTTTGAACTTTGAATTTTGAACTGGCAATAACTGTTAATTACCAGGTATTTACTGTATAAATTAACAGGTAAAACCAAGCAAGTTACCGTGTAAGAAAGGTGGAATTGTACTGTGAAAGGAAGCGTGGTTTGTTACAGTGAAAGTACAGGGTAATATTATGGAAACAAACCACGCTTCCTTTCACAGTACAGTTCCACCTTTCTTACATGGTAACTTGCTTGGTTTTACCTGTTAATTTACACAGTAAATACTTGGTAATTAACAGTTATTGCCAGTTCAAAATTCAAAGTTCAAAATACACCCTGATGGGTATTGGGGAGGATTATAATCTACAATTACCAGGTAGGTACATGGTAATATCATGGAAATAGAGCACACTTCCTTTCACAGTACAGTTCCTCCTTTCTTACTGGGTACCTATCAGGTAATTACATGGTAGTTGTCAGGAAATTACCTAGTAACAACTGGTCATTTTCCTGACAACTACCAGGTAATTACATGGTAACTGTAATCACTGTGTTTACATGGGTACTACCCATGTAAACACATGGGTAGCCTACCAGGAAATGACCAGTTGTTACTAGGTAATTTCCTGACAACTACCATGTAATTACCTGATAGGTACCCAGTAAGAAAGGAGGAACTGTACTGTGAAAGTAAGTGTGCTCTATTTCCATGATATTACCATGTACCTGCCTGGTAATTGTAGATTATAATCCTCCCCATTACCCATCAGGGTGTATTTTGAACTTTGAACTTTGAACTTTGAATTTTGAACTGGCAATAACTGTTAATTACCAAGTATTTACTGTGTAAATTAACAGGTAAAACCAAGCAAGTTACCATGTAAGAAAGGTGGAACTGTACTGTGAAAGGAAGCGTGGTTTGTTTCCATAATATTACCCTGTACTTTCACTGTAACAAACCACGCTTCCTTTCACAGTACAGTTCCACCTTTCTTACACGGTAACTTGCTTGGTTTTACCTGTTAATTTATACAGTAAATACCTGGTAATTAACAGTTATTGCCAGTTCAAAATACACCCTGATGGGTAATGGGGAGGATTATAATCTACAATTACCAGGTAGGTACATGGTAATATCATGGAAATAGAGCACACTTCCTTTCACAGTACAGTTCCTCCTTTCTTACTGGATACCTATCAGGTAATTACATGGTAGTTGTCAGGGAATTACCTAGTAACAACTGGTAATTTTCCTGACAACTACCAGGTAATTACATGGTAACTGTAATCACTGTGTTTACATGGATACTACCCATGTAAACGCATGGGTAGCCTACCAGGAAATTACCAGTGATTATAATCTACAATTGCCAGGTAGGTACATGGTAATATCATGGAAATAGAGCACGCTTCCTTTTACAGTACAGTTCCTCCTTCCTTACTGGGTACCTATCAGGTAATTACATGGTAGTTGTCAGGAAATTACCTAGTAACAACTGGTAATTTTCCTGACAACTACCAGGTAATTACATGGTAACTGTAATCACTGTGTTTACATGGGTACTACCCATGTAAACGCATGGGTAACCTACCAGGAAATTACCAGCGATTATAATCTACAATTGCCAGGTAGGTACATGGTAATATCATGGAAATAGAGCACGCTTCCTTTTACAGTACAGTTCCTCCTTCCTTACTGGGTACCTATCAGGTAATTACATGGTAGTTGTCAGGAAATTACCTAGTAACAACTGGTAATTTCCTGGTAGGCTACTACCCACGTGTTTCATGGGTAGTACCCATGTAAACACAGTGAATACAGTTACCATGTTATTACCTGGTAGTTGTCAGGAAAATACTTGGTAATGTAGTTACCTGGTAATTACCGTACCGTAAAATGAAGGGTTACCTGTTTTTTTTCTTAGACGGTGTGGTGGGTTCTTTAGCCATTCTCCTAATTTTCCTCGCATAGCCTCGTTTGAAGTTCCACTGGTAATGATTTCCTCACGGTGTTATTTTGAAGGGTGCACACCGCTCAGAGCCCTGACGTCACATCATTTGAAGCGACGCCTACGCGGAAGGGTTGACTCCCACGTTTAGGCCAGTGCAGCCCATGCGTAAATCCAGGCTTTCATTTTTCGCGCAGACGAAAAGAAAGACTGGGTATCGAGGCTACTTTACCCTTATCTAGGGAACTCTTGATGTTTTCAGTGAGGTAGCAGTTAGCCAATTCAGTTGAATATCCTGGCCTAAATCCAAATTGAGTGGGATCACCTTTTCCAGGACCTTTGAGATAGCGGGTAGAATAGAAATAGGTCTATAATTACCTGCTTGATCAGCTGCTCCAGCTTTATAAATAGGCGTTATGATCGCAGTTTTCCAACAATTTGGGAATCTGCCACTTCTGATTGAGAGATTTGATATGATATGGACATGGCCTAAAACCTAAACAGAAAATAAGCCCTGGCGCAAATCAATAAACAATCAAAAATACTATTAACCTAACTTAGTACACACACACACACACACACACACACACACACACACACACACACACACACACACACACACACACACACACACACACACACACACACACACCTAACATAAAATCAAAATGACAATTGAAATCAACTATAATCTTACTACTCTAACTTCTATGAAAAGTGACAAAAAGTTGGCACCAGTAGCTCCACGAACAAATCATATCAAGTCAAACTGCTTAACTAGCAAGTTCAACATTTACCAAACAAAGCAGAAGTAAAGTCTAAAAGGGTGTGTAGGTCAAGAATATGGTGACACTAAACTTTTGGGCATTCAGACCACACACCTACCATCTCCATGGACAGTGTCAATGCACACAGCTGATAGCAGTTCCTAAATAGTGGTCAGGTGGACAGCTTCCTTCCGATGATTGGCTGAGCTTGATGAGAGGCGGAACGAAGCTAGCCTGGCTAATAAGCCAGACTCAAATCACACTGTCGTGTGGTATTTGAGTCTGGAGATGCTGTGTATGGATCTTGTTTCCTGGGGGGCGGGTTCAAACATTTTCTCTTTGACGCAATTGGTCAGAGCTACTGTCAGTCAAAGGTCTCAAGCATTGAACGTCACTGTACCAAAGCCCGCCCATATTGAATACCGTGTCCCGATTGGCCACACCAGTGTTCTGGTGTAGGCAATGGGCGTACAATTGAACCTCTCCAGACCGTAATCCGCCGGCAGGCAATTTTTTTTTGCCAACGGCTGATTCGGTCTGGCTTATTAGCCAGGCTAGAACGAAGCAGCCTCCCACACAGAACCTGAGGCCGAGAGCTGAATCAGTACTATGCCCAGTAACAAAGTCTATATACTTAAGCAGTGAAAGCTTGTAAGAGGGGTGTTACATACTTGTGTGTTCAAGTATGTAGTTTGTTACTGGGCATAGTACTGACTGCAGCTTTCAGGCTAGGCCCTGCTGTGTGTATGTAGGAGGAGACCTACCTGCTGCTTCAGGCTGCCTCCAATCAGCAGAGGGCTGCCCATCAGTCCTCTATTTAAAGAAGTGTTCTCACCTGTGCTCCTTGGCAGTGTGTCACAGTTTGCGCAGTACTGTGCACATGCTGTCCAGAGAGCAGGTTTGCTGTTGTGACACTCTGGGTCTCTAAAAGTTTGGAGCTCCCTTAGTGGTCTCAATACCTCTGGTTCATTGTCAAACACATCTTATTCTTATGTCAAGTCAGTGACTTTTGCAAAAGTAGTGATTCTTAAAGCTAATGGAGTATGGGTGCCTGCTTATTGTAAATGCCACCTTTTGACTGGTGAGTTAGCGTAGCCAGCTTGAACTAGCATTTATTTTTGCAACCTTTTACTTTCTGGTTGTTAGGTGTTTTCCTTTTTTAAAGTCAGGCTGAGACTGTTTTGATTGTTTCTCTGAGTTGCCCCATGCAGCCTTTATTTCCTTGTATAAAACCATTTTCAGTTAGGTTTGATATCCTTTAAAATGATATGTAACAGTTTACTGACATTTTGATAAGAGCCTATAAAGGGCCAATAATAAAATAAAACGTAACTTTCCTCCTATGTTGCACTCCTTTATTCCCCTAGACGATTGTAATATATTGGGGGCTCGTAGCTGCTGGTAAGTGAAGCAGAGTTTTGTTAACAGTGTTTTAATAGGTTGTTTGTACAGTGAGTGGAAATGGCAACCTGTGGCTTGAACGCGTTTGTGGCAAATCCCTCCTTAGGGGCAGACGGGCAGTTGATAGCTTCGGGAAGGAGGATTTGTTAAACGTTGTAAACCATTACAGGTTCACGGTAAAGTCTGGGGATACCAAAAGTAATGTTAAAAATGTGTTGTTCACAAGATGTGGTGGATGTGGGTGTTCTGGTGGTTCCTGCAAGAACTCCAGCAGAGTTGAATGAGGATGGGATTACAGTTGGGTTCGGAGGGGGGGCCTCAGTAGGTGACGAGATGATGAGGCTGAACCTCCGGGTGCACCGCCTCCGGTGGTGAAAGCCAAGGCTTCTCCCGACACCTCACCGCCCGCGCCTGGATGCGGGATCCTCCTCGGACTCAGCTGGGTCCGCTATATATCCACCTGGTCCCAGTCTAAAGTCAAAGTGCGAATGCCACGCATGCAGAGTTCCGTATATGGAAGCTGGAGTTGGAGATGGCAGAGAGAGAGGCCTTCCTTGGTCTCGGTGGGTCCAGGCAAAGCCAGGCAAAAGGTGAAACCTGCAGGTACGTCCAAGTTTGGTATAACAAAACACATTGGCTTGGTCCCCGCTTTCCGGGAATCTGAAGTAGACTCTTATTGGTTAAAGAGCTTAATGCACGCTTAATGTAACGAAAAGCAACGTAAATATTGTGCAGTTGCCTCCAGTAATGTATGTGTTTGGGATGCAAACTTTGTCTGCTTTTGGGGGTGTTAAGGAAGCGGGTTATATCTATGTATATGCATTTATGGTTAGAGAGTGGAACACTGACATCAGCTTTCAGTCTAGGTCCTGTTGCCATGGGAGGAGACCTACCTGTTGCTACGCCTCGCCCCCAATCAAGCCCGGACCAATCATCTGCCTGCCACCTCACTATTTAAACAAGTGTTAGCACCTGTGCTCCTTGGCAGTGTGTCACAGTTGCCAGTACTGTGTTGCATGCTGTCCAGTGAGCTGCAGGTTGCTTAAATGTCAGTACTTTTGGTCCACTGCATGTTTAGTGTGGCCTCAGTTTCCTCCTGATTCCGTGTCGAACACATGCTATGCTTAAACCGTGAGTTTGTAAGAGTCAGCACATACTGCCTGGTATAGTGCTTGTTATACTGACACCATAAGGCGGGTAAAAATAATTACACCCGTGTGAAGTGAGGGGTGCTCTGATCATCTTACAGCATCATATATCATCTCATTCTGGCCAATCACAATTTGCGTCCTCACTTCTGTCGTCAATGCTTGTGTTTACACAAACACTCAAAGCTGTCTATGGGGAATCACTTTGTCTTCAATGATGGTATTTACACAATGTCTGTAAAGCCCTCAAAGCTGGACATAGGGAGGGGCTGGAGGTTAATTAGGGACTTTAAGCAACGACTGTTTTCAGGACGGCTCCGCTAGGCGGAAGTACGGCGGCTATGACACCGTCGCCGTAGCTGTCAAAATCGTTAAGCAAACAGCGGTCGGCGACGGCGCCATTGGTTCCCATGGTGACGCGTCTATGCAGCATGTGTCAAACTATTTTTTTTAAACACTCCGTCGCACGTCAGCTAACTTGCCGATATTGCTTAATTCTTACATGCGCTGGACATGATCAGCAGTGGAAAGAGGAAGGTGCTGGAGAAATCTGTGTTATTCTAAAACCGTTTTAATAAACATATGACATATGGTATTCGTGTTATTTCTTCATTCAGAGCATGCCAACACATTACACAGCATAAGAGAGGTGATGGAGCAATCGGTGTAAATGTATGACAGCTATAATTTCAATAAACATGGTTATGACATGGCGTTGTAGACACTACGTGTAAGTGTAGGTTCTGCCGTAGTAGAAAGGGCTGCGACGGAGAGCAGGTTTATGTATCGAGCACTGATCCATTTCCGGTTGCCGTAGCCGACTGCTATTCTCTGCCTACTAGGAGTGCACATGGACAGCTTTCACAGTTCTATAGCGGAGCCAGACGCACAGACAAACAGATGGACACACGGACTCACGGGACCACAAAACATAATCCCTGCCCCCAGCTGTTCCAGTCTGGTGCGGGAACAATTCAAATTTTAACTATAACATATGTTATTTGAAAATGTGAAGGTAGGACAAAACAAATTTAAACAATACAACTCCTTAAAACTGTTTTTTCAGATACTTTTTTTCTTTTTGATTTCATATTTTTAACCTTTTCTTTAGAATGGGTATATAGATACACATTCAATATTAGATACCATATTGTTTTAGTGTGGACCAGGGACCACCAGAGGTCCTATGCGTCTGTGTGTACCAAATTTGAGATGATTTGATTGACTGAGATTGATACGAGCGCCCCTCACTTCACATAATTGTGATTCTTTTCCCGCATGGGTACAGCACAGTATATTCAATCATATATTGCCTTGTGATTGGCTGATCACCCCATCGGTTCACACCTGGCACAATGTCACTCTAGGACTTTAAGATCTTGTTCTGTTGAGTTGACCTATGAGCCCAGGTACTTGAAGTCCTGGACTTCCTTCAGAGAAAGCAGTGCCTCCTGTTGTTGTCAAAGGTGGATGCTCCGATGGGATGTTATAGGTGATACATTTTTTTTGTCGTTCAGTCGGGGGCCAACCTTGGCACACTCAGACTCTACTCTGTGCAGGAGCTCCTGAGTTTGTTCCACGTGGTCGGAGAGCAGGCTGATGTCGTCCGCGTAATGCAGTTTCTGTCAGGTCTACTGTGTCGTCATAATATGGTGAGGTCAAGATCCTGCTCTCGTCCATTGATAGTGTTCCCTAACGCATTAGTCCAGAACTATGACGAAGAGGAAGGTGGCTAGGGTGTCCCCTTGCAGTACCCCAGCCAAGATGTCAAACTCCTCACTGTTGAAATCTGGGGTCACCACCTTGGCCCTTGTTCCTGCATACATGGGCCCTCATTTATCAACCGTGCGTACGCCAAAATATGGGTGTACGCCGAAATTACCGCAATTTTCGGCATTTACCATTTGCGCCAACGTTTGATTTTGAACTTGTGCCAAGACAAAACTCACGTCTGGTCGGGAGCTGTCGTACGCTTTGTCCTCACCTGTTTTTCTGTCGTAGAACAGCGGAGCAGCATTGTTTGACCAGCTGAGAGGCTGTCACAGGCATCTAAACATATGTATTCACTCCTAAAATGTTTATATAAAACTGTATAGGTATATATGGGCTAAATACATATAAGATGTGTCTTTGTGTCATATGAAATTAGGAGATTTCCAACTTTACAAGTAATTAAAATCGCGCAATTAAAAACAATGTTGCAAGTTAGATGCTTAAGCCATTTAAACAGTGTTTTGCATGAGCGCATACATGCGAGGATTTGGGCTGTCTGTGCTGAAATATTTCCATGACGGGACGTTGGAGAGTACTATAGGCTAGTGCAGTGCTGCAGCTGCGGAGAGTCCCAACGTGGGTAGCCTACTGTAGCCTATAATCTACAGCAGGCCGATGTCTTTCTGGAGTTACGGTATGTGCAATCTCCTCCTCGTTTAATAAACCCGACGCGTCGCTCGAATGCCAAATGTGTCGTGCCAGCGCAAGTGGGAACGCATCGGAGATAGTATAGGTTAACCCAGCCTGCAGCCCACCACCACCACCACCACTGTCCAGTGCATGCCACATGAGGCTACGGTTTTGGCTTCAATATTCATATAATTGATTTGACAGTTGACAGCCCAACCACTGCAGCGACTGCGAGGCAATTTAAATCGTCGAACGTGCTGGTCAGTTGATCACGGTGTCACGGACGGACCACAGTGATAGAGAGAGACAGACAGGACAGGAGGAGCACCTATGCAAAACAGCAGCGTGTGTGTGCCTATTTGTTATTTAATTCATGGTTCACAGGTTCAGGTTTTCGTTCACTAATATTTCTTGTTGTATATTAAATTAAAAATACTTTAATAATTGAATATACAACTAACAACACACAGTGACAGTTGCTTGCAAATTGTGATATGTGCGTGCATGCGTGCGGGGGGGGGTGAGGCGGACAGGGGGGAAGCGAAGCGAGAGGAGAAACAGACAGGGTAGGCTACAGCTTTATTTAATTCATGCAGGTTTATTTATTTAAGATACAACAAGTTGCAAGTTGCGTGTGCGTGCGTGCGTCTGTGTGTGTGTGTGTGTGTGTGTGTGTGTGTGTGTGTGTGTGTGTGTGTGTGTGTGTGTGTGTTTGTGTGTATGAGAGGGGGCAGAAAGGCAACTTATGCAAGCGAGGGGAACTTTATTTTTCCTGTAACCATGGTTTCCAGGTCGTATTGCAGTTGTTCATGTCGCAAAAACGAGGGCGAGGCTTGATTTCATAGGGCGTGCCAGATAGATTTCAGCCGTCACATTTATTAACGTCGGAACGAAATTAAGGAAGAAACAGCTGTCTGCGATCACTTTGTAAATGCCGACCCGACGTGGGTGTACTACGAATCCTACACTCGAATTTGGGGCAGAATTTCCACTCGATTGATAAATGAGGGCCATGGTCTCTATTGCCCAGTGTAAGTTGGGAGGGACACCGTAGGCCTTAAGGATCTTCATCATCGTCCCTCTGTGGATCGAGTCAAATGCCTTGTTGAAGTCGATAAAGAACAACACGGCGGTCAGAGTGTTCCTTTTAACCTCATCGATAATTCTCCTTTAGGGCCAAGATCTCGGCCACGGTAGTTCTCCCTTATCGAAAGCCATTTTGGTTCTCCCTCAGATGAGGGTCAATGTCATGCCGTTTCCGGTTCAGGATCATACGGTTGTAGGCCTTTGCGGTGATCCATGTCAGGCTGATGTCTCGGTAGTTGTGTGGCTTTGTCACTGGCAGCTCTTTGAAACATTGGAATATCACATGTGTAGATCACAGATACATCATACGACCACACAAAGTCAGAGATGAAAGTGGGAGACGCGCCGTTATTTGGCGCTGTCTTGTTAAATATTAATTATTTGCCTTTTTCTGGAACTCAGGCGTATTTTGTTTTCTATGGCTGCCAGTTCCCACCTGACGTTGTGTGAGAGTTCGGACTGCTCCAGACCGTACTGAATAACCGCCAGCTTGCATAATGTCTTGAGACTTGGATTCAAGTCTAAGACGAACAGGTGTTCATTTTCCACGAAGATGACGCGATCTCCCACCATGCAACAGCACGTCCTGGACATCTGAGGCGGGCATTTCCCCTTGGTGTGAACCTTCTTCCAGGAGAGGGGCTCTGGGTTGGATTTCTGCAGATCGTTGAAGTTCAACTTCCAGTTGCGTCCATCAGATATCTCCTTTGGTGAACGGAATGTGTACATCTCTCCATTGTAGGCAAAGGCTGAATGACTGGTGTTGGAAACGTTAGCCAAACGTGTGTTTGTGTCAAACACACGGTTGTCCTGGCTCCCGCAGTGCCACAATACAAACATTTTCCCGATGATGGTGGCAGACGGATCTCTGAAATCAGATCCTGAAAGAAATGTTTGAGTTCCTGTAGTGTTAATTAAAGACCAGACCATTGTAGCGGTGTCCAACTTGTACATTTCAAATTCAGTCCATGACGTTCCTCTTTGTCCATAGACATACATGACCTTCCCCAAGACACAGGCTGAGTATTCTCTCTTCATTTCTGGAACGGTCCCTGAAGTCCTGGGCACGGACCACCTGTGGTCGCCGACATCAAACGCATAAAGCGCTTTGAAGTACAAATCCAATAAATAGATAACATATTCTACCAGAACAGCTTTGAGGCACCAGTTGCGGCACCCGTCGCTGGAACAATCCTGAAAGATAGGTTGTCCTCTTCCACCTGTCAACCTCTTCCAGCTCAAAGACACTGTGTTGAAGACATATACAACAACGTGGTTCCACGTATTAAACCCAAAGGTATACACATTTTCACCTAGTGCCACCAGAAGGCTAGGACCATGGTCTGAATATGGGTATACTTTCAGCTGCACTGTCCACTGGAACATCTCTCAGAACTACACTCAGTCTAATCTCTCTGTAAAGGAAAGTCAGTTATCACACATGTTATTGTTTATATTGGTACAGTGGCACAAACATCAGGCAAAGGTCGGCCAATCCGTGAAGCCGGTGGGTCGATTTGGCCAATCAGGGAAGACGATGGGGTGGGTTTGTCGATCAGGGAAGTTGATGCCAGTTGATCTCCCTCATAGGTCGACCAACCCCCCAACTCCCTTCTCTCCATAGCTGATAGCTCTGATGCTGGTTCTCTGACTATGCTTGTCACGATGACTAAGCCAGTTAGATCTATCCATATATGGGTTCTACCACATCTATCTGATATCAGCACTAGGTCGGCTCGGGCCAAATATAGGGATTGTCATACTAGACATATCATATGTCATATAGCCCAACGTGCTAGTCGGATATCCCCATATATGGAGACTAAATATCCAATGAGCAACTACTCAGATCCAAAAACATGACTGGAAGTGAGTCTTCGCTACAGCCGCCCCAGATTTCATGTTGAAATCTATACCGTATCCAGAAGACTCAAACAATTTTCCTTTCTTTCGGATAAGGCCTGATAGTTATCCAAGAAGGGAAACCCTCGAAGATGCTAATATCTAGTTAGTCCATTAGTCTGCTGACGATATGTGTATGCTCAGAATCCAAGCTCTTTGGCGATAAATGCTCCCTCAATATTATTGACTTGGTTTGGCTGTGCGGCAGGAGATACCTCGGAAGATACGGCCGCCCCGTGGAAAACTTGAACATCTCTCATGATTCTGATCCGCAACTCTTCAGGTTGACCCTGCAATCCGACCGTGTGTAACAAGATGGTTCGCCCCAAACCAGCATCCAGAACCGCATATGCTCCCATTACACTGCCACCATGGCACATTAGAACTTTTGCAAACCTTTAACATGACGTTTCTCCCTTTAGGCGGTGGATAGCCCACATGCAAGGACTCTCCTGTTATAGTCAAGCTTGTAGAAGCTGGCTGCGATAATTCCTCTTGTAGCTCCTGTCCCGTCTCGATCTTGGGTGTCCTAGGGGTCCACAAATGCTCACCTGCTCTCCGGTTCGACCGAGGCTGGCTCATATTCAGGGAGGTGACCATGTCCTCTCTCGCCAAGGGTATGGAAGGGTTGCTCCGTGGGTTAACAACATGTGAGATGGAGAATCCCACGTGCCTCTGTGTGTTGGGACGGTCCTACCCACCCAACGACCCCCCCCCCCCCCCCCTCCTCCTCACCCTCCTCAGCTCCAACCCCCAACGGCCTGATATAGTGCTTGGTATACTGACACCATAAGGCCTGTTATAGTGCTTGTGATACTGGTTCTTTCTCTGCCTATACTAGGAGTGCGCATGGAAAGCTTTTACATAAACCCTGCCCCCAGCTGTTTCAGTCTGGTGCGGGAACAATACAACTACAATACAACTCTTTACAATACTTTGATTCAGATACTTTTTTCTTTTTGGTTTCATATTTTTTTTTACCTTTTCTTTAGAATTGGTATAGAGATACAAATTAAATATTAGATACCATATTGTTTTAGTGTGGACCAGGGACCACCAGGGGTCCTTGCAGGGGTTCCAGGGAGACCCCATCAAAATGTGTTAAGCCATTTTGGGCGGGAACCCCTTTTGGTGTTCTAAGCATTATGTTATACTTTAGCTATTACGCAACAAAGTCTTATGCACACCTGTATGCTCTGAGGCGGGTGCGTAGGCAGGGCTCAATGTATTCAGAAAAATGCACATAAAGTGCACAAAGACCCGCACACCGTCTGCACTTGCAATACGAACTTTATTGGCAACGTTTCGGTCAAAGACCTTCTTCAGGCATCTGCTGATAATAGGTAGCCACACTATGTGTGTATATAGCTAACTAACATGAGTTACATAAATCCTTTATTTCAATAAGTCTGTTAATCTCCGTTCTCACTTTCACACTGAACCACGGCCGGCGTTTAGTAGCATTTTTTTTGTCTGGCTTTTGTCGGGCTTCGGGCTTAACATTATGGTAATTCTTAGGGTCGGGCCGAGCCTCGGGCCGACCCAGTTAGGGTAGGGTAGGGCCGGGGGCCTTCATTTTTTTGGGCCCGTTGAGAACTTTACTTCCAACCCTAAACCATGATCATCATGTATTATTATTATTATTATATAAGGAAGAAAAATCTTCATTAATTCAAAAGAAGACATTGTTGGAGGTGAACTATGACGTTAACACGCTGCTGCTCGCCATAACCCATTCAGGGCGGGTGCCTATTTTGGTGTTTTAAGCATTATGTTATACTTTAGCTATTGAAAAATAGCAGGTCTGCTATTTTTGAAAAATCGTGAAAATGTGGCCAAAATGTTTGAATATATATTCTTTCACAGTGAATGTTTTTAACTCAAATCTTTGCTTCTGAGGGGTTCCTGAAACAACATATTTTCAGATGGGGGTTGGCGGCCAATTACATATAATTTGTGGGGGTCCTTGACATGAAATATGGAGCACCACCGACATGAGGTATTTCAGAAAACTGTCAGGATTTTGAAGATATATCTTTTTATTTCGACGCTAGGCCTAAATGGGTTAGCAACATCAGTTTGTTGTGGCACGGTAGCTGTGAGGCGAGGGCGCACGAGGCTGACACACAGAGAGAGAGAGAGAGAGAGAGGGAGAGAGGGGGGAGAGAAACTTTAGCGGGAGCAGCTTATTATACATTCTCGGGTTCTTTCATGTCTTTTTTAGCAGCAGCAGAAATGCCTTGTAGCGAGGTTTATGACGACTGGAGCTCCTGTCTGGCGTGTGTGTGTATGCGCGTGTGGGTGTGTGTGTGTGTGTGTGTGTGTGTCTGTGTGTGTGTGTGTGTGTGTGTGTGTGTGTGTGTGTGTGTGTGTGTGTGTGTGTGTGTGTGTGTGTGTGTGTGTGTGTGTGTGTGTGTGTGTGTGTGTGTGTGTGTGTCTGCATGTGAGCCGGATGACAGCACCGGAGGGGAAACAGGGGGAGTGGTGGGTGATGGAGGTGGGGGGAGTCTGATTCACTCCATGGAGGTGATATATGCAAGCTCACAACCAATTTACTTTTACTTTAAAAAAAGAATCTTGTGTAGAGTTATGCTTTACGATAGGGAAGACACTCACGGCCCCGGGTCCAGAACCAGCTCTATAGAGGGTATGCGCATGCATAAAGTGAATGGCAAAATCGAGTGGCAAAGTGAGTTTAATGTAGTTTAACGTCGTTTAATGCAATCATATTGGACTTTTCTGTTTGGATGCATATGAGCTGTCGAGGCCAGAAAGTAGTTTTTTGGCACTCAGTAGGCGTTCCCGCAGGTTTGATGATGATGTCACGCGCATACCCTCTATTGTCATAGCACAGGTTTGCAGCACTGTGTACAATAGGGGTGGGATATATCGTTATCACTATGTCCCGATACTGTATCGGTATCGGGAAAAGTATCGGATC